>NW_016107316.1:3981256-4048124 GCF_001604975.1 Cebus imitator
AAAAAAAAAAAAAAAAAGAAAGAAAAAAAGAAATTAGGATGGTGGGGGGCAATGTTGGACCAGAGAAGACAAAGCTGTTTTCTTTCTAAGATCACATGAGAGTTAGGAACGAGAACTTACATGAGAGACAAAGCAGCCCGCTCCCTGTTACATGAAGCCTGACAAGGATCACAGAGTCAGGCCAGGATCACAGAAAGAGGGAGGTCAGGATCTCAGAGCAAAAGTCCCATCAGAACCACAGAGGGTCAGGCCAGAATTGCAGAGGGAAAGGCAGGCCAGAAGTACAAAGAGGATGCCAGGATCGCAGACAGCCACACTGCGTGGAGTGGAGAGATGGTGGATCTGAGTTTGCGGACATTGAATGTTATCAAATCTTTTAACGGTTGCAACGTATCCTCTGTGTTGTTCTTTTATTCTGTTATCTGGGTAGCGTATTGCTTGCATAAGGGAAAAGCGTGGGGGCTGGAAATGCGTCTGAGCAGAAAAACTTGAAGCACTTGTTCCTCATCTCACATGAAGTAGGGGAGTTAATGGGAACCTGGGGGTGGGGTGGGACTGAAGGATGGGGATCTTGTTTTGTAATGTGAGAATGTAATGAGAACATGACCTTCTACTGTTTTCCTAGGTTGGAGAGGGCTGGCCAAACCCCAAGAAGGTGGAGAAAAGAAAGGCATGGAGGGGTCTTGCAGAGGGTGTGGAAAGGAAGGGATATGTAAATCCCAGCCTGGGTTTGGAGGACTTAAGTAGGTTGGCTTCCCTGGGGCTTAAATCACAGAGGTGTTGGGAGGTGAGCCCGAAATGGAAATAGGCTGCATCTTGAAGAATCCCACGTGCGGTGCTGAGAAGTTTGCATATGGAACAATGGACTAATTTTAAACAGGGGAATGGCATAGTCAGATTTGGATTTCCGACAGATTGCTCCAGTTTCAGTGGAGAGAATGAAGCAGAGGCGGCATCTTTGGTGGCAACTGTGCAGGTGCAAGGCAAGGAAAGTGCAGCCTAGGTGAGTGACAGTAAAGCTACGGAGGAAGAGATGGGTATCTGATATGGCAGAAGTGGAACCACAGAAGCGAGATGCATTGGGTCCAGGGATGGAGGCTTGAGTTTCCCAGTTAATGGACGTACTTCTCTGCAGCCATTTTGAGCAACCAGCATTATCTATCTAAAAAAGGATGAACAAATATTTCTTTTGGTCAAATTGTCTAACTTCCTAGTTAGTCTGAGTTTATATCTAGGTTGTTCAAATATTTATCAAGCTGTTATTAGAATAAAAGGACCAAATTCCCTTTCCTGTTGCAAAAGAGAATGCTTAGGTATTGCAGCAGATCCATGGAGAAGTGACAAGAGAGCTACATTGGGTGAAGAAGGGAGGATTTCTGCTAAGCCTTAAGGAGTAGGGATCACATGGTGGATAATGGTCCAAGAGGCAAAAGGACTGAAAGCCAGTTAATTGGAACGGTTAAGACTCAAACTCAATAGTTACATTTAGATGTTTTCCATCACAAAGCCATAGGAAGCAACTGGTTTCCAACACGTAAGGTGTTCCTTGGGGAGGATACTGATACAGTTTAACTCGGTATCCCCACCCAAATCTCACGTCGATTGTAATTCCCAGTGTTGGAGGAGGGTCCTGGTTGGAGGCGATCTGATTATGGGGGTGGACTTCCCCCTTGCTGTTCTCATGATAATGAGTGAGTTCTCGTGAGATCTGGTTGTTTAAAAGTGTGTAGCATCTTCCTCTTCACTCTTCCTCACCCTCCAGCCATGTAGGATGTGCCTCCTTCCCCTTCACCTTCCGTCATGATTCTAAGTTTCCTGAGGCCTCTCCAGACATGTTTCCTGTACAGCCTACAGAACTGTGAGCCAATTAAACCTCCTTTCTTTATAAATTACCCAAGCTCAGGTAGCTCTTCATAACAATTTGAGAATGAACTAATACAGATGCTCTCCATTTTTTTTTTCTCTGGGGGGGTGGAAAAGGAGTGAATGTTCTTGTGTTGGAGCTAGTGTGTATGGTCAGTAAGGGGAGGATGAATCTCATCATCAACTCTAATTAAACCCTGCAGAGGCCACAGGGGAGTATGATGTTGAGACTGATGTCCTGGAATGTCTTCAAATATCCAGAGCTCTCCTGGATGCTTTAAGAATTGTCTCATCTGGAAGCAGGAGACTGAACTTATCCCTTCAGGAATCTATTCAGCTCTGATATTTTGTGACATTCATTCTACTACAAAGATCTTTTTATATTTGCTAACAAGTAAAGCCAAAGCATTTTTATGAGGAGAAATTGTATCTTGGCCCTAATTAAAGGTATTAGCATACATATAATACTACAGTATTTGCAATGTTCTTTATCCTTTTGAAGAAATAGTCATTTGACGCCAGTGAGCATAAAGGACTTGAAGAAACAAAAATCTTAAATTTAGGTCCTGTTAACTTGTAATTTGTAATTATCTGAAGTAAAGTAGATCTAGAAATTACGTTCGCACCATCTTATGGAAAAAGTGAGGACTTGATGTAGCTGTGGAAACAGGTCTGCTGAAAGGTAGTTCACTTTTGTCAAGTACACTTTTAAATTATTCTTAATAAATCTATAAATATAATATCCATCTCTTGTGCTGCCCTGGGGGATGCGTTTGCTTTCCATAAGCTGCCTTGACCCTTTTCCTCCCTATACTGGGAAACATTAACCTCCACTTTCTCCCATTACTTTCTGCACTTCTAATGTCATGTGACATTAGTCATAGTTTGGCTATTATTTGTTCCTACCGAAATCTCATGTGAATTGTAATACTCAGTGCTAGAGGTGGAACCTGGTGGGAGGTGTTTGTTTGGATCATAGGGGTGGATTCCACATGGCTTGGTACTGTCTTTATGATAGTGAGTTGTCACAAGATCTGGTCATTCAAAAGTATGTGGCACCTCCTCCCAAGCACTCTCTTTCTTGTTCCTGCTTTCACCATATAACTTGCCTGCCCCTGCTTCACATTCTGCTGAGATCAGAAGCTCCCTGAGGCTCCCTAGAAACTGAGCAGATGATGGCTTTATGCCTCCTATACAGCCTGCAGAACTGTGAGCAAATTAAACACATTACTTTCTGAATGACCCAGCCTCAGGTATTTCTTTACAGCAATGCAAGAATGGCCTACCACAATTAGTGAGATGTGTTTATGGGTCTGTCTCCTCGTTAGATCCAGAGCTCCAGGATATCATGGGGCAGAACTTAGTACTCTCTGTATTACTGGCTTCAGGCCTAGTATCTTACATAGATTAGAGGTTCAGTCATTACATGTAGAAAAGTTGTTCTAAAAAATTATTAATGATGAATGGATAGTATTATTAGTTATTCTCTCTATTTGAAGGCAAAATAACTTTACAACAGAGTACTACAAACTGAAATTCTGTGAGTATCTATAATACATATATATGTATGTGTGTATATATGCATATATGTACACACACACACACACACACACACACATACACACACGGTGGCCAGGAGAAGGAGGGGGAGGGGGAGAAACAAGAAAGGTTTATGCGGCCCTGTGGCCCAAGGCCCAGCAGAGGAAGGCACACCTTCCCTAAAGACCTTCTTAATTGAAAGACAGAAGAATAAAAGCAAAGCACTAAGGCCTGCATTAATCACCTGTGCATTCAAATTATATGAGAATGCAAGCTCCATGAGGCAGGCATTCGGTTTATTTTATTCACTGTTGTATTGCTGGAACTTTTAAGAAGTATTTCCTGTATGAATTATTAAAAGAATCAAGTGATTGAGTCAAATAAGACATGTCTGCAGGCTTGATTCAGCCCCTGGGAGAGCCAATTTACGACTTGTTTTAGAAAGCATCCTCTAATTCATTCTTTTTTCTAATTTGAATTGTATTCTTCTACAGTCTCCAACTCCATTAAAATCACAGAATTTTAGCACCAAGTAGGCCTCCCGAAATGATCTCATTTCAATTAGTATCACTTGTTTCTGTTGGTCTTGGCTTGGCTCTACACCTTCTGATAATATTTGTTTCTTAAAAAGAAACCAACAAACCAAAACCAAACCAAACCGAAAACAGCCACACATCCCATTAATTAATTAACCCATTAATTAATGGGTTAACCTGGGAACCATACAACTTATTGGAAACTCTAGGGCCTTTGGTTTTTTAGCAGTGGGATGTTGAAAGACTACAGACTCTAAAACGTTAGTATTTACACTCTAAGTTGATGAACTAATTGAGTTTTCTGGTGTGGCATAGATCTAGTTTCAGTGTGGGTGGCACATTATTGTCAAAGCAGATTTCCATTCAATGTAGCAACAAAAATACCCTGAGAGTTAGGCAAGATTGAATAAGTGATAATATTAAGTAAATATTTTTAGGCGTGATGACAGTTTTGTGGTTATGTTTTTAAAAGATCTTGTATCTTAATTACATATATTTAATTATTTATAGGTAATATGACTGGTGATATGGCTTGGTATTTACTTTCAAATAATTAAAGAAAGTGAAAGTGGTGGAGTTAGTACATTAACTACGCCATTCTCTCTACTTGCATATGTATTTCAAAATTTCCACTTTCAAAAAAGTTAGTAAAAACATCCAGAACAATATATTCAGATGCACCACTCACAATCAGATTGTCAACTGGATCTATGTTGTGGTTTAGCTGCTGCTTCCTAAGACGACTCCTAATGATTCAGCAAGAACATAGGATCATCATATTTATCATCCTCACTTTATTGGGTAAGAAATTGAGCTCAAAGATGTTAAGTATTTATGCAAGGTTATGTTGGTCAGTTTTATAGGTTTGTGACCATGAGTTGAGGTATGGAGTTGTGGAGGAAGAGGAGGAAGAGAATGGAGTGTACCTAGCCTAGTTGAGTAACCTGAGTCAACCAAAGATTTGGTTTAAGAGGCGAAGTAGAGCCAGAACATTTCCAGGTAGGAAAGGAGACAGTGAAAATGCTGCCATGGGAAGGTCATCTAACATGCAGCCTGAATAGCAGCTGGGGAACCTGCCTCAGGCTTTACAGTTCTTCAGATCCAAGTCCCATGCCTCTGATTCCAGAAGTAGCTATGAATGTGGAAAGGCAGAACCTAGGAGACGGAGCAAGAACCCCCTCGTATAGGCCTGTGCACCCATCTCCCCCTGCCCCATGGATAAAAAGAAAGGAAAATCTTAAGTTCCTTCAAGGGTAATTTCAGAAACCTAGCTAGCCTTGAGAAGCAAATAAGTAACTTGTGGTGTTATGACATATATTGGTTTTCGTCCATGGTTCCTGGCTCATAACTCCCATTGCCGTTGTTATGGTCTTTTATTATAATGCTGGGTGTTAGGCTTTAGGAAACAGAATCTCTCTGGCTTTCTCCTGCATTCCTTTCACCTGTACCAAGGCAGGACTCTAATCGTCCCCTACCTTTCTAATTGTGGGCATTAAGACCTTCTGCAGAGAACGTCCCACCCTATATTCTGGAGGAAGGAATGCTGATGTCAGGAAGCTTCCATAAAAACCCAATAGAATTGGGTTCAGAGAGTTTCAGGACAGCTGGACTCCTGGAAGTCCCTGGAGAGTGGCATCTGGGAAGGGCATGGAAACTCCACAACCCTTTATTTATACCTCATACTATGCATTTCTTCATCTGTATCCTTTGTAATATTCTTTATAGTGTGTTTCCTAGAGTTATGTGAGCCACTCTAGCAAATTAAAGGAATCTGAAGAGGGGCTTGTGTGAACCTCAACTTGAAGCCAGTTGATCAGAGGCAAGTTCTGAAGGCCCACGCTTGCAACTGGTCTGTGTGCCGGGGAGCAGTCTTGGGGATCGAGCGCCCAATCTGGGGGATCCATCACCATCTCCAGGTAGAGAGTATGAGGGCTCAATTGGAGGACACCCAGTTGGTCTCTGCTGCTTGGTGAGTGTGGAAAACTCCCACACATTTGGTCACAGAAGCCTTCTGGGTTGATGACAGTTGTTCTGGTGGTGTGAGAGTGGTAAGAAAAGTTACAGTTTCCCTACAAATAGTTTGATAAGCATGAAGGTAATAGTAGCCTAAAACAATAACCAAGGAAGTTAGAGTCGGGAGCTATTTGATTCCCCTATGGAAACTAAAGATGACATCTAAATGTTACAGTAGGCAGCTGGTCAGACGTAAGCAGGGTGGGAGAAAGCTCCCTGACTCCCACCAGGAATGTCCAGTGGCCATCAGGTGATGATCAGGAAGTTGGTAAGCCCTCTAAAAGAACAGCTGGTTGCCGACAGCACCAAGGAAAGGCAGTCTTTCAACAGACAGAGGAAACCTGAAGCTGGTGATCAGCTTTCTGATAAGATCTCAAGAGTTGGGCAAGTGGGCATGAACACGAGCATTATGAGGGAAAAGGGCAGCGTTCAACTGATGTATGACCTTCTAGGAACTTTCTACTGCTAAGGGAAGAATGCCTCAAGTGGGCATGCATACAACTCCAGTAAACACTGCCCATGCGGCCCCTCCCAAGTGCTGGCAGGCCACCGTGCATGCGGGCAGCCCACTTCGAGGGAAGAATCAGGGGAGAAGGGACGCAAGCCCCCAGCATGCCAACAAATAAAACCCCAAGTCAGAGGTCAAACCCTGCACTTGATCTCTCAAGTCACCTGCCTGGGCCTCTTCCAAGTACACTTTCCTCCCATTTGTTCCTACTCTAAGGCTTTTTCATAAACTTTCACTCCTGCTCTAAAACTTGCCTCAGTCTCCCCCTCTGTCTTATGCTCCTCAGTCAAATTCTTTCTTCTGAAGAGGCGATATTTGAGGTTGCTGCGGACCTGTAGGATTAGCCACCACTAACATACTTTGGTGCCACGGGACTGGGATATGTTTCACTGCTAACATTAGCGTATGTCCCTGAGTTGTGTTTCAGAAACTGGGACCTCCCCTGCAAACAAATCTGCTGTCTCATATACCTCAGATAAGGGGAAACTGAAGACTGAACTCTAATATTCTTTTTAATTACTCTCCTAAATTACTTACTTAGGAGCCTGGAGGAGGTCAGGCCCACAAGCCCATCTGGCATTCTTTTCTGCTGATTCCAAATCTTTAGACAAAATTTCACCTCCTTAGCCGATTGCAAATCAGAAAATATTTGAATTCTCCTATGACCTGTGGCACCCCACTTTAAGATGCCCCACCATTTTAGGCCAAAACCAATGTGTACCCATCATATATTGATTTATAATTTTGCCGGTAACTTCTGCTTTCCTGAAATTTACTCCTGCTTTTAAACACCCTCACCTACGAGTCATTGGGGGTCAGGACTTAAGCATGAGCCACCTGGTCCTCCTTGCTTGGTGACCTGCAAATAAATACCTGCCTGTCTCCTGCTGCAAACCTCGCTGTGGATATCTGGTCTCACTGTTCTGGCCACACAGACCTCAGTTCTGCTCAACAACATCTAGAAGAGCCTGCTGAGACCTTATCTACAGGCTTTGTGGTTCATTAGATTGGCAGGACAAAGGAGAGGAGAAGAGAGTGGAAAGATCCTTGTTCATGCAAGCTCAATTACATTTGACTTCCTCAGTGGGAAGGTAAGGACTAGTGGATATGTGCTCAAATGCAGTCAAAGAGAAAACCAAAATTATCCTTACATAAATGAATGTAATATTTCACTCAAACCTCATACACCTGTTATGTGCACATAGTACTGAACTTAAACTTGCTTAAAAATAATTAGATGCCACTGATCAACAACACAAAATTAAATATTATATGTACATACACTGGGGGAACAACAGCTGTGTTTTTCTGCTTTTGACTAGAGCACAGCAGGCTTTTTCCACACCATTTCAGTTCAAAGGAAAAAATCCATAGACACAGCAGGATAAATGGACAGTAAGCCGCATGTTTGCATTTACTTAGAAAAAGCCTGGTTTTTAAAGAACCAGAAAAATTAAGATGAAGACGTATCTTCCCATTCCTGTTACCTGGGTAACCCCCTGATTACTTACAAGGAGCAGAAATAAAGGTGTCCAGGATTACTTTCTAAAAGCTTTCTCTAACATTGTGTCATGCCTTCAAAATGGGCCAGTCTAGATTTTCAAATATTATTTAGTTAAAAAAGAATTGTTCTTAGAGTCAGTGAGCCTGGATTGAATTTCAAGCTAGATAAACAGAGGTAAATTGCTTGAAGCCTCTGGTTTCTGATTGTAAAATTGGAAGATATTATTCACCTTGCAGGTACTGTGAGTGCCTAAAGGGCTCCTACTTTAAGATTCCAAATCATGAAACAATTTTTAAAACTCCAGAGATCAAGGTGGTTTGCTTTGGAACCATGAGCAATACTGATATGTAGGTTTCATGTGAGAACATACATCCGGGACCGTATGCCAGGGCCGGTGCCTGGAGGGTGGTGGAAACTCAGTAATGCCTAAGTGCCTTGGTTGAAAGAAAAATAAAAGTATTTGTGCAGTTATTTGTATCATCAGTTGATGAACTCGATCCAAATCTTGAGAGCAGACCCTTAAGCATATCTTTTTCTTAGAAGCAGAGATTAATATCAACTGCTAAAAATACTTCCAGGCATCAGGCTAAATGCACTAACCATGCCAAAATATGATGTGATTGGCAGGAGAGCAACAATACACAAATGTTTCTTGAAATACCCATTTCCTTTCAAATAGAAGGTTGATTTTTTTTCATGCTTTCCTCAAACAGAGCCCTCATGCCTTGTTATGTTCCAATGCCACAAGCAAAATGTACAGTTATAAACCACTGGATCCAGCAGAGCCAGCCTGCCACAGTTATTTTGCAGAGGGAAGGGCAACATTCACAGGAAGCTTTGTTCCAACAATATAATAAAGGCCACAGGTTGTGAATATCATCTGTGGCAGGCAGACGACTCCCCAAAGAAACGCCCATGTCCTCTTCCCTGGAACACAATATATTACATTGCAAGGAAGGAGGAAGTTGAGAGATGAGAAAATAGTCACAGATCCTTAAGAAAGGGAGATTTCCCTGGCTTACTGAGATGGGCTCATTCTCATCATATCAACCCGTAAAAGCTGAAAGTTTCTCAGCAGAAGAGATAAGGCAGAAGGAGAAATCAGAGAGATTCCAAACATGAGCGGGACTCCATCTCCTGCTGTTGGTTTGAAGATGGAAGGGCAACTAGATCAGGAAGGCCTGCAGGAGCTGAGAAAAGCTCCCAGCTGACAGCACGCAAAAAAATAAAAGGAGGCCTCAACCTATAACCAGAAAGATTGATTTCTGCCAACAGTCTGAATGAACCTGCAAGTGAATCATCTCCCAGAGCCTCCAGATAAAAGCCTAGCCAGCTAACACCTTGAATTCAGCCTGTGAGACATGAATAAAAGACCCAACCAACACTATCTGCACTTCTGACCTACAGAATGGGAGGATAATATAGTTATGCTGTTATAAGCCTCTAGGAATATATTAATTTGTTACAGCAACAATAGAAAACTACAATAGGAAAATAGTGAAAATACAATACATAATCTTGGAAAACTGGGCTTGGAGAGTGGGATCCTATTAGCAATAGAACTGGATACTTCTTTATAGGAATTGAAATAACTCATGAAGAAGACACCAGAGACACAAAAATGGTCCAGCAGTTTTGGAAATATTTTTGGAAAATATGAAGCTTGTTGCTGGTGGTGATTGTGTGTGTGTGTGTGTGTATGCATATGTGTATGTGTGTGTGTGTGTGTGTGTGTATGTGTGTGTGTGTGTGTGTGTGTGTATGTGAAGAAAGCCTTCAAAATGAATTAAAACATAGAATATTTGAAATAAGCATTTCTTGTTTTGAATACCTTTTATAAAGGTAAAGTTATGTTTCTAAATAAGTTTTTATAATAAGCACATACTTGAATGTGCAATTTAATATAAGTAAACTCTAATTACACATTTGTAAGTAGAATTCATTTTCAAAATGGTTTAATTTTTGCAACAATTGAAGTAACAATGCTCTGAACTTTAATCAACATTTCAAGATTTAGCAAACATTTCTTGAGTGCATATGTGTATGTATTTATGTATGTGAGTGTGCAGCAGGATGTCTAAATGGTGTGAGGAAATGGTACAAGGATACACAGCAAAGCTGCTTAAAATAGCCATAGCCATCAAGAAATTTCATTCCTCTATGAAATACTGTTCAATCTGTGCTTTGAACATGAGATAGTCCTGAAAGTAGAGGGTGGAGAGTGTACTTTATAAAGGCTGGAACCACAGAATTCTAGGGAATGACATCTGTAAAGTCACAGAGGTACATATGAGGTTGTTCACGTGATTTAGAAACACCGTGAACTTTTCTATCGGGGTCTTCTCTCTAAGAGGCTGTTCCCTCTCTGGTACTCTGCTCAGGAATTTCATTCCAGCCATTTCAGCAGCTTTGAACTCTGATCTGATTCCTAAGCTCATTGGGTCTATGATGCACACTTGTTCTCTAATTTCTCTCTCCCTCGCTGGGCTACAGTTAGGAGACTGTCCCTGAACAGATTGCTGGATGAAGGTGGGGCCATCACTTGTTTTTTTTTTTTTCCTTTTGAGATAGGGTCTTACTCTGTCATCCTAGCTGGAGTGCAGTGATGCAATCACAGCTCACTGCAGCCTCAACCTCACTAGGCTCAGTTGACCCTCCCACCTCAGCCTACCAAGTAGCTGGGACTCCAGGTGTATGCCGCCATACCTGGATAATTTTTGTATTTTTTATAGAGATGAGGTTTTGCCATGTGGCCCAGTCTGGTCTTCAGCTCTTGGACTCAAATGATCTGCTTGCCTCAGCCTCCCAAATTACTAAAATTATAGGCATAAGCCACTGACTCAGCGCCACATGTATTTTATTCTCTAAAGCAGGCATCCCCATTGCCCAGACCATGGACCAGCACCAGTCAATGGCCTGTTATGAACAGGGCCATGCAGTAGGAGGTGAGTGGCGGGTGAGCAAGCAAAGCTTCATTGCTATGTATAGCTGCTCCCTTTTGCTGGCTCTGCCTCCTGTCAGATAAGTGGCCACATTCGATTCTAATAGGAGCTCTAACCCTACTGTGAGCTGCTCAGGTGAGGGATCGAGTTTGTGTGCTCCTTATGAGAATCTGATACCTGATGACCTGTCACTGCCTCCCATTGCCCTGGATGGGACTGTCTAACTGCAGGAAAACAAGTTCAGGGCTCCCACTGATTCTACATTATGGTGAGTTGAATAAAAGTTTCATTATATATTACAATGTAATAATAATACAAGTAAAGTGCACAATAAATATAATGTGTTTGAATCATCCTGAAATCATCCCCCTGCCCACCCAGTGGTGAAAAACTTGTCTTCCACAAAACCAGTCCCTGGTGCCAAAAAGGTTGGGGACTGCTACTCTAAAGGATCACGCTCATCCACTCCCTTTTAACCAATGCCTAAAAACAGTTACCTCGAGACTGATTTATTTATTTTTTTGAGACAGTATCACTCTGTCACCTATGCTGGAGTGCAGTGGTGTGATCCCAGCTCACTGCAACCTCCACCTCCCGGGTTCAAGCAATTCTCCTGCCTCAGCCTCCCGAGTAGCTGGGATTACAGGTGTGCACCACCACACCTGGCTAATTTTTGTATTTTTAGTAGAGATGGAATTTCACCATGTAAGCCAGGCTGGTCTCGAACTCCCGACCTCAGGTGATCCACCTGCCTCCGCCTCCCAAAGTGTTGGGAATACAGGCATGAGCCACTGCGCCTGGCCAAAACTGTTTTATGTTAAATATATTTTTTATGGTGAGAAGGCTAGTCTGGTACCAGTTCATCTCTTAAAATAAGAAGCTGAAGCCAAACATGTTTGAGTAAAATTATGGCATGATGAAATTTCTATTTTAAAAAAGTAGCAATTATACCAAAGAGAAAGAGAGAGGATAATGCTTATTGGGAAGATGTTTAATGGAGAGAATTATCTGTTTAATTGAGGGTGAGGGAATTGGAGGAATTCAGAATGACAATGAGAATTTTAGCAGAAAATTTTGTATACAAAAAGGAAAATCCAAAAATAAGACTAAGTTTTGTTTGGTAGAGGAGATGACTGTGATTGGCGAAATCTCAAAAATCAATACAAATGTCCTTTCTAGCACCTTTTCTGATCTGCTCACTTTGGCTTAGAGATGATTATACCATATGCTGTTGAGTGCCTGAGATGTTTCACAAACAAACATTTTGACTAAAATTATCCAACATTGCAACAAAATCATTAAATTTCCATTTAGAAATCTGCAGAAAAAATTCCATTAAGTCATTTAAATTCTTAATCAGTGTTCTATACAGGTTACTCAAGCTGTTTCAAATGTTTTCCTCTTTCATTTTCACTGGGATCCATTATTTTCCCTGTAATTTTTTACAATAAACATCTTACTTATTGATGGTTTTGGTTTCTAGAAAATACGATGAGTTATAACTTTTGCTATGTATATTTTAATGTGGGATATTATTTCTTTTAAGTTCAATTCTTCTACGTAACATTTTACAAGTCTAAATTCTGTCAATATTGTATTCTTCTGTCAGTTGAAATGACTAATTAATTTTATCACTTAGGATTTTTTTCCTGTCATTTTTGTGTTGGTTTAATTTTTCTGCTACGAATGTTATTAGATACTGGCTAAAAGACTAATAATTTGTATTTGTGTCATAGCTCGTCCATGAAAAAATGGAAAATAATTGCAGCATCACTGTATTGTTTAAACTCTTTGCCTGCAGCAAAATTACTTTTTCAACTTTTAGGTATTTCAGTTATCCTGGCCTTGTTATTCCCGGAAGTAGGGTTGCGTATAATCTTATCATCTTTTGGGAGAGAGTTTCTTGATTTCACCAATTAGCTTCCAGGTTGCAGGACACCTGCTTTGGAATTTGCTTGCCTGGATAAAATGCAACTTTGAAAATGTTTAAAATTATTTAGTCTTGGTTGATCTTTCATATACTGATAAGACCTGGAGAGGAAAACAAGCAAATTGCTAAGTCCCAAGATTCCATGGAAGTCATAAATGAGTATATTTGGAACAACATGAAGTTAGCCAAAGCCATCTGGCATGTTGAGTGCTGACTCTTGAAATCACAACAGGTCAAAATGAACCCAGATTTGAAATTGACAGGGTCAAAACATTTTGCTTCACTCAGAAACCACTGATATATTCTAAGCAATTAAGAAAAAGTAAACTCTGTTTTTTTTTTTTTTAATTTTTTTTTAGTAGAGATGACATTTCACTATGTTGGCCAGGCTGGTCTCAAACTCCTGACTGTTTGTAAAATATTAAAATAATTCCTGACAGTTGGTAAATAGTCACGTCCCAGATCCTGGAGGACCTACCTGCCCTGGTCATTCAGGCCTATTGTTTGGGCTCTTCTGGACCTTCCCATGATGCAGAAGGTAAAAGGTTTCTTCCTGGCACAATCAGGTACCTCCAGGAACCTCCTCCAGTACTATGGCCAGCATCTATTGTTTGGGCAATACCCACATGGTACCATTCATTAAATATTTTGAAGATCACCCTTCTGAATATTCTCAAGACATTGTTTTCATTTTTATGGCTTTTGAAATTGTTTGGTTATTTTTAAATGGCTGTAGTTCTCACTTCTGTCTGCTATTCCATTGTATGACTATTTCAAAAGTCGACTTGCTCTAGTAACTATTTGTGTTGTTTCTAATTATTTGAAAATATGATAACTTCTATGAATATTTTTATATGTTTCCTGGTGCACATATGTAAGGGTTTTTCTAGGTAAGTGAGTCTGGGAGATTGATAGGTTAGTGGGTTTGTGGGTCTTCATATTGGCTTAACAATGTTGTTACTTTTCAAAATGGTTATAACAATTTACCCTCTCATCAGTTTGACAAAATAGTTCCTATTACCCACATCACTCCCAACACTTGATATTACCAGGCTTTTAAATGTGGGCCAAATTGGTAAGTGGAAATGGTATCTCATTGGGTTTTAAGCATTTCCCTGATTACTGATGAGAATGAATATTTTTACTTGTTTATTTTCCATCCATGCATTCTCTTCTTTGAAGTTTATATTCAAGTGTTTTGCTCATTTTACTGGAGTATTTTTGTCCTTTTTGTTAGCAATTTGAAGAATGTCATATATTCTTGATACGGATTTTTTCTGTTATGTGTTACAGTCACTATCTCAAGGTTTTCAATTCGTCATTTCACTTTCTTTATGGTGTCTTTTGAGAAACAGAGATTTTTAATTTTAATCTAATGTTTTCCTTTTAAAAATTTGTTGAGTATGTATATAATGTTTCTTCCTATAAAACATATAGGCTTTTTTGTGTTATCTTCTAAGAGCTTTCTATTTTTACTTCTCCCACTTAGATATTTAATCAACCTATTTATGTTTAATATGGTGTGAGGCAGGAATGCAATTTTATTTTATTTTTTTCCAATATAGATAACTAATTGTTCCAATATTATTCATTTTTACTTTCTTGTCTTACTGATCTTAGTTGCCACATCTGTCAAAACTGAAATGTCAGTAAGTGTTTTCTGGGTTCTTTTTCTCTGTTCCAGTGGTTTACATACTTCAATGTCTTAATTACTATACCTTCATAATAATTATCAATACCTAGATTGACAGATATCATAGTATTATCTTTTTATCTTTATAGATCATTTAAAAATCAGCTTTACTGAGGTATAATTTGCATATAGCAAAATACACTAAAGTATAGATTTCAGTAACTTTTGACTCTGTAAATACCTGTGTAACAACCATCATAAAATTTATGAAACAACTGTTTTTAGACTTGGACAACAAGCATCACAGGACTATGCCCCTCAAGAGAATAGATCACACCAGAGAAGTTTTAATGTCTGCTCTGGCTTTCTGCCTAGAGGTATTTTCAGTAACATGGGAATGTGGTGTAAGTGCACCAAGGTGGTGGAGCACTGCTATAAAGATATTTGAGAACGTGGAAGCGACTTTGGAACTGGGTAATAGGCAGAGATTAGAACAGTTTGGAGGGCTCAGAAGAAGATAGGAATATATGGAAAACTTTGATACTTTCTAGAGACTTGTTGAATGGTTTTGACCAAGATACTGATAATGACGTGGACAATGAAGTCCAGCCTGAGATGGTCTCTGATGGAGATGAGGAACTTGTTGGAATCTGGAGCAAAGGTCACTCTTTAGCAAAGAGACTGGTGGCATTTTGTCCCTGTCCTAGAGATTTGTGGAGCTTTGAACTTGATAAAGTTGTTTTAGGGTATCTGGTGGAAGAAATTTCTATGCAGCAAAGCATTCAAGAGCTCACCTGGTTGATTCTGAGAGCTTTAAGCTATATACACTCACAAAAAGATGATTTGAAATTAGAACTTATGTTTAAAGGGCATGCAGAGTATAAAGGTTTGGAAAATTTGCATTATGATCATGTAGCAGAAAAGAAATACCTGTTTTGTGGGGAGAAATTCAAGCCAAATGCAGAAATTTGCATGAGGAACTGAATGTTAATAGCCAATACGATGCGGATAATATCTCTAGAGCATGTCAGAGACCTTCACAGCAGTCCCTCTCATTATAGGCGTGGATGCTTAGGAGGGAAATTGTTTCATGGGCCAATCCCAGGGCCCTGTTCCTGCTCTGTGCAGCTGCAGGACTTGGTGCCTTGTATCCTAGACACTCCAGCCATGGCTAAAAAAGGCCAAGGTACAGCTCAGGCCATTGCCTCAGAGAATGTAAGCCCTAAGCCTTGGGAATATCCATGTGGTATTGGGCCTGCAGGTACACAGAAGTCAAGAACTGAGGTTTGGGAACTTTAACCTAGATTTCAGAGGATATATGGAAATGCCTGGATGTCCAGGCAGAAGTTTGCTGTAGGGGTGGAGCCCTAATTGGGAACTTCTACTAGGGCAGTGTGGAAAGTAAACGTGGGGTCAGAGCCCCAACACAGAGTCCCCACTGGGACACTGCCTAATGGAGCTGTTAGAAGAAGACTACTGTCTTCCAGATCCCAGAATTGTAGATCCACTGACAGCTTGCACCCAGATGTGAGACATGGAATCAAAGGAGTTTGTTGGTGCTTTAAGATTTAATGAGTGCCCTTCTGGATTTAGGGTCTGCATGGGGCCTGCAGCTTCTTTGTTTTGGTCAATTGCTTCCATTTGGGATGAGAAAATTTATCCAATGCCTGTACCCCCAATGTATCTAGGAAGCAACTAACTTGCTTTTGATTTTAAAGGCTCCTAGTCAGAAGGGACTTACCTTGTCTCAGAAGACTTTGGACTTGGACTTTTGACTTAATGCTAGAATGAGATAAGACTCTGAATAACTATTGGGGAGGCATGATTGTGATTTGAAATGTCAGAAAGATGAGACTTGGGAGGGGCCAGGGAGGAATTTTATGGTCTGGATCTATGTCCCCACCCAAATCTTGTCTTGAAGTATAACCTGAATTGTAATCCTCACATGTTGGGGGAGGCACCTCTTGGGAGGTGATTTGATCATGGGCCATTTCCCCCATGCTGTTCTCATAATAGTGAGTGAGTTCTCATAAGATCTATGGTTTTATAAGGGGCTCTTCCCTCTTTGCTATACACTTTTCTCTCTTGCTGCTTTGTGAAGAAGGACGTGTTTGCTTCCCTTCCACCATGATTGTAAGTTTCCTGAGGCCTTTCCAGCCATGCAGAACTGTGAGTCAATTAAACCTCTTTTCTTTATAAGTTACTCAGGTATTTTTCTTTATAGCAGTGTGAAAATGGACTAATACATTATCCTAAGAGACAGCATATTTATCTAGTATTCCATAATTACATTGAGATGTTCTATTTGTCTCTGTGCCTTGGAAGAGTTCTCACGTTTACTGCCTGCTGTTGGCACCTTATGGCTCAAAACAAGGGCTCAAATTACCATGGTGTGACATCTATGATTTTATGCAAAAGCAAATTTTAGTGCTTGCTTACCTCCAAAAGTTTCTTTTTTCACAATATTTTTAGCATCTGTGGATTCTTTACTTTCTTGCCAGGTTTGTGATTCCTTTGAAAACTTTGTCTTAAACATCATTTTCATCAGTTTGAGTTGTTTTTGCATGATAGGCACTCATGGTGTCTGTATGTCTATTTTGACCCTGCTGATAAAGACATACCCAAGACTGGGTAATTTATAAAGAAAAGAAGTTTAATTTTCTCACAGTTCCACATGACTGGGGAGGCCTCACAATCATAGTGGAAGGCAAGGGGGAGCAAGTCACATCTTACATGGAAGCAGGGAAGACAGAAAATGAGAACCAAGCAAAAGGATCTCCCCCTTATAAAGCCATTATATCTCGTGAGACTTATTTGTTACAACAAGAACAGTATAAGGGAAACTGCTCCCATGATTCAATTATCTCTGACCAGGTCCCTTCTATGACAGACACATGGGAATTATGGAAGCTACAACTCAAGATGAGATTTGGGTGGGGACAAACCATGCCAGCATCTAATTGAACATACTGTCAGAAATATAAAAATGATGATTTTTTTAAAAGAGCCCTTACTATATTGTCATTCCATCATGTGAAACATTTACTCTCTACATTGTAGTGTTACATTATTTTCCTTTGTCTAATGTAAGCTGTGCTCACTCCACTGTACTGGGTCCTTGGGATGCCCAGGAACAAAGGTGCATTCAACTTCTGTACCCCAGAGGAGCTGATCTGAGGCATGTGAATACAACATAGAATTATCCCAAGAAAAAAATGATGGTTTTACTAACTAACTTGGTGATAAGAGACTATTGACATTCTAAGCCAATATACACAGCAGAGGCTCACAGAGAGACAGCATATTCATGGACAGAGGACTATGACAGGCCTCTAGTGTCAGAAGACAAGGTTTACACTTGGTCACCGATATGGTTAGGTTTTGTGTCCCCACCCAAATCTCATGTTGAATTATAATATTCATAATCCCCATAATCCCCATAAGTCAAGAGAGAGACCAGGTGGATGTAATTGAATCATGGGGGCAGTTTCCCCCATGCTGTTCTTGTGATAGTGAGTGAGTTCTCACAAGATCTGATGCTTTTATAAGGGGCTCTTCCCTCTTTGTTTGGTGCTACTCCTTTCTGCCACCTTGTGAAGAAAGTACCTTCTTCCTTTTCACCTTCCACTATGATTATAAGTTTCCTGAGGTTTCTCCAGCCATGCTAAACTGTGAGTCAATTAAACCTCTTTTCTTTATAAATTACTAAATCTACAGCAGTTCTTTATAGCAATGTGAAAATGGACTAAACAGCCACCTACTTTGTATGACATATTGCACCAGACGATTAACTCTTCTGAACCTCAATTATCTAATTGACAAAGAAGAATCATATACATGAAAACTCATTGACAACGATGCCTTATAATTCATGTAATATCAGTTATTTTTGTGTATACCAGGTGTGACCAATGTCACTAACATGGGATTTAAATAAGATCTTTTAAATATTTTTTGAATGAAAACCTGTTCATGGTCTTGTGTGCCAGCTTAGTAGAGAGTGAAATACTTGTCTCTTGTGAATTCTTTCTTCCCTAAATTTTCCATGAAACGTATGGACTTAGTCCAAAGAGGTTACTCTTCCTTCTAACTGCCATGTAGTGAGAAAACTGATGAAATAGAGCAGGTCTCAAGTTTTCAGCTGCCATGGCTTCTGTTTTGTCCTAGTGTCACTGTATAAAACTGTTTCTGGGCTGGGCACAGTGGCTCACACCTGTAATCCCAGCACTTGGGAGGCTGAGGTGGGTGGATCACCAGGTCAAGAGATCGAGACCATCCTGGTCAACATGGTGAAACCCCATCTCTACTAAAAATACAAAAAATTAGCTGGGCATGGTGGCACACACCTGTAGTCTCAGCTACTCAGGAGGCTGAGACAAGAGAATTGATTGGAGGTGGAGGTTGCGGTGAGCCGAGATTGCACCATTGCACTCCAGCCTGGGCAACAAGAGCAAAACTCTGTCTCAAAAACAAAACAAACAAAACAAAACAAAACAAAACAAAACCTGTTTCTGCATTGTCCAATGCAGCTTTGTCTGTTATTGAAATGTCCAGATCCCTGCTGTATCCACTGCTGGTCTTTGAGAGAGAAAAGAAATACTTTTGCGATGTCACCTTGAGTCAAATGCACTTGTTCTTGGTATCTGAAATTAATAGTTTCTGCAAATGACCTAAGCCACATGGCTGCAGTATTGGAAGCAACACACTGTGTCATGACCTACTGTCACATCCTTTTACCTTTCCTTACTTGATTTTTAAGAATCATGACAAAAGAAAATTTTTTTTGAGGTGAGAAGCTATTTCTTTTCAGGAAAACAACTGGTACGTTCCAAATCACATTCTTTTCACGAAAATTCCATCTAACCAGGAGTTCACCTGCACCATTATGTATGTAGTCATATTGAGGATGGAATGAAAATAAAGAGAGGCAGATAGGGAGGTATTCTTTTCTGTTTTTTTGAGACAGTGTCTTGCTATGTTGCCCAGACTGGGGTGCAGCGGTGCAATCTTGGCTCACTGCAACCTCTGCCTCCTGGGTTCAAGCACTTCTCGTTCCTCTGCCTTTCAAGAACCGGGGATTACAGGCATATGCCACCACACCTAGCTAATTTTTGTATTTTTAGTAGAGATGCAGTTTTGCTGTGTGGGCCAGGCTGGTTTCAAACTCCTGGCTTCAAGCAATCCACCTACCTTGGCCTCCCAAAGGGCTCAAATTACAGGAGTGAGCCACCATATCTGCCAGATAGGGAGATATTCTAATTACATCAACAGTTCCTGTAGGCTCTTATAGACTATTTGAACTGAGTTTCCATGAGACATTCACAGATGATTATATCTGAAAATCCCTTAGGGGAATTCCCTTAATAGGTAGTGTCTGAGACCCATGACACTATAATGTAATACTCTCTTTCTTATAAGAAGAGTAGAGGTTAATTAACCATGGTAGTTATTCTCAGTAAAAGGACCTCAAGGTCTATGTGTACTTTATTGAAAGGTTGCATTTTGAGATGGGTTAGTGAACATGGAATATGATTATAACTTACTAGTTCATGCCATCTAACTTAGAAACCATGCTAGCTTGATTTTAAGGTTCTTATACTGTACATTTAGAAAAAAAATTATTTTTCTTTGTTTCAAAAAATAATTTAGAAAGATATGTTGGTTGTGGGTCCACAATTTCTACTTTGAATGAATTAATAAAAGGGGCAAGAACACCTCCATCCCCTTCTCTTTTTCCTACAACTTGATATTAGAAACTGTGGGGAAAAACACCCTCTATTTCCTACCCATATCCCTAAATGATTCATGTGAATGTTTTGTGTAGTACAAGAATCCTATATTCACTGGACTGGAAGTAGCAGTTCTTGGCTTATTAGTCACAGTGGGCTAACTGCTGTAAAAACAACCTCCAAGTCTCAGCAGCGTAAAAAATGCAAGTTTTTATCTGTCTTTCATCATATTGGTGAAGGACAGAAGTCTGTGGGACCCAGGACATTTTGATTTTGCCCTTCCCTAGACTCTGAAATTGACAGTCTTCTGCATTCAGGTGACTGATGAGGTGGCTGATTTCCTGCCTGCAAAGGAAAGAGCATCATTTCTACTCATGTTCCACTGCCAGCACTTACCCATATTGCCACACATAAGTGCAAAGGAAGCTGGGATATGCAGCTTTGATATATGGCTAGAAGAAAGAGCACGTGGAGATTGATGAGCACTTAAAGCCTCTGCCACAGATCACCAAGTTGGTCCCTGGATACTATATCCATTGATTTTTTCTTCACACTCACCCCTTTCAGGGTGAGACAATGTAAATCCCATCCAACTCATCCAACGATATCCAGCTCAAAGTCCAGGATCTCTGAGGAGTATGCAGTTTCCTTCTTCAGATCTTACTAGCACATCTTGTGGCTTGGCAACCAGTGAACTAGGGGAAGGTCATCTGCCGTACTCACATAGAAAGTATAATAGTAGATCAAGGTTAGGATATAATGATTGTTGCTTAAAAATGGGAGAAACACATTTATCAATGATCCATAGCATTTGTAAAATCCCACGAAAACAAGCACTATGAAGGTATTCCACCATGGAAGCCGAGGAAGTTCCTTTAGTGTACCCTGACTCTGTTCTCTGGAGAACGTTCTTGTCCTTTTATAACCATGGAATTTTAATCTGCTTGCAGGAGTTTCTTTGTTGATTGTTTCTTCTCCACTGCCTCATGTGAGCTGTTGTAGAATATGCTCTCCTTGAAGGCTGCTTAGGCTTCCTAGCTCTCCTCCTGATAGTGAAATACAGGGACCCTAAGTTGTTTAACTCTCACATGGTCAAAGGCATTTATTTATTGTTGATTGATGGACTTGTTAATTCATTGTTTAGGCTCATTATTTCTTTGGCAATCCAATTTCCCCGGATACTTGGTAGACAGCTCATCTTTTCCTTACAGTTGCCTCTTTATGACAATAGCTTACATATTGTTTCTAGAATACTTTTTTAACTTCCTGTATACCTTGGCTTTCTGGTCCACCAACCTCTTTCTTTAAACTTAATGGAACTACCCTGAGTCCATCTGTGAGAATGAGCTTCAGTGGAAATCACACTCCTAATTTGATATTTAACATAAAGCTGTGTTTTAAGGGACATTTGTTACTCAAAATACTTTTCCTACCTTTTGTTGCTGTTTTAGGTCTAGAAGCTGAAATTTGTACCAACTTTCAAATTCAAAAACTTTTTGTCTCATTCCATTCTCTTTCAAACCAGACACTTTTGATCCAAACTTAGATTTTCTTCTAATACCTTGCTTAGTGTAGCCAGTAACATCCAATAGACAACACTGACCTATTTTCCAATCCGGTCCAGAAAGCATTTGTTCTGCCTTCCAAGTTATCACTGGAAGAGTTTTATTTTTTTCCCCAAATAAAAGGAGGTCTTCAGCCTATTTTCTAATATTGGTTTTCTTGCTGCCTACGGCTTAATTGCTAAGTCAATGCCACACACTTTAGTTTCTGATGCAAGGCCAATTTCTCTATAAGTTAGTACAGCCTCACTTTTATAACAAAGAAGCCCAATATCTATGGCTTTACACAAGAAAAAGTTATGTCTTTTCTTGTGCCATAGTCCAATGTGGGTAAAAAAGGAAAAAAGAAAAAAATCAAAATGAACAGTGTCAAAAAGAAAAAAATTAAAAAAGAAAAAAGAAAAAAAATTGATTAATATAGAAGAGTTGAATAACAAGTTCTTAAATTGATTTTAAACATTCGGGTCTTCTTATTGTTGTCTCAGTGTGGTAAAAACAGGGAGTTAAGAGAGCCCAAAATTTAGCAGGCCAACAGGCCTAGTTGGTGCTCACAAAATACTTAATCTGTAACCAACACTGAAAATAGAACTTTCCACAATGATGGGAATTTTCTAGATCTGTATTGTGAAATATGGTAGCTGCTAGCCATATATGATTAATAAGCACTGGAAATGTGGCTAGTCTAAGGAATTGAATTTTTAATTTTATTTTTAAAATTAATTTAAATTTAAGTAGTCACATGTTTTGGAGAGCATAGAATATCAGTCCACAATTTTCAGAGGCCAGGGGCACAGTCCTATTTATTTGTTAGAATTTTTCTTAAAATTTTTTAATAGAAAAGAAGTTGTGGGTAGGTGAATAGGGCTGCCTCTTCCCTGATGTCAGTATTAGCTACGGGAAAAAGTTGCTTTCATCTGACCGTATACTTCCCATACAAAATAGTATCACTAAAGCCAGCCAATCGAATGTAAATCCTTTCTCTGACTATGGAAGTTGGTACATATTTGTCCGAGTGTGTTGGGTTCGATCTGTTCTACACTAGGGGTGTTTAATCTTTTGGCTTCCCTGGGCCACACCGGAAGAAGAAGAATTGAGAAGCGTCTTGGGCCACGCATAAAATACACTGACACTAATGATAGCTGATGAGCCAAAAAAAATCGCAAAAACATCTCATGTTTTAAGAAAGTTTACGGATTTGTGTTGGGCCACATTCAAAGCTGTCCTGGGATGCGTATAGCTCACAGGCTACATGTTGGACAGGCTTGTTTTATACTTTCTCCAAAATAAAGCCATCTAAGAGATGGGAGAACTTTGTCTTAATGGAGTGGTACCTCCAGTGCCACACCCTGGATTTGCATTTCTACTTAAATCGCTGTGAAATATACAAAGACAATCCTGCAAGAAAAAGAAACTCACAGACTCCTCTGAAACCTGCACATAGGTTGGCTTCATAAAAAGCTGTTTGGCTGTGTTATGACAGCCCTTTGATTCCAATGGAGCTTTCCTTCGTCTGGCAGCAGATTCAGGATCTTATGTGGGGCACATCAGTCAGAAAACATCTTGAAGAGTGTCAGAATATTTGTTCAGAAGGGAAACCATCTAGTCTTTTAACAAACGTGGAAAAAAAAGTTCATTGAATGTGATCTCTGAACAATCCTACGCTCAAGTAATTTCCTGGAGCCTTTCAAAAATATTATCTGTTTGGCATAATAGAGGTAAAAATGATGTGCATTGTAGCAATTCTCCTAGAAGCAACAAGAGAATGAGAAACTTGAAACTCCCCCCCCCCCTTAGCCCACTTAGTAGACTAGTTATAAGTTCCAAAATACAAAGAGATATTTTTAGAATTAGATCTGCACACACATTGTACCCAAGATGGGATTTGAGTGAACTCCAATACAGAAAAGTCATCTTACAATCTGGAACCACATCACGTGGGGATATGTGTTAAATAATACTTTTCTTTCCAAAATGATTGTATCTTGTATAATGAGTTTCTTACCTCAAATTCATTTTTTCGTTGTTGTTTGAAAAATCATCTTCAGCTAACACTACCAAGTTTTAACTGTGGTTAGGCAAAGATCACATTTCCATTGTAGATTCCTTTGTATTTTGCTCTAATGAACGCTTCAATTAGTTCCTCTTTTATTCTGCCCCAGCATATATACCACTACAATATTTATTGAACTTTCATTATGTGCAAAGGCCTAACCTAGCACAGATGGCCCCATGAGGTCACTTTGTGCTTTGCTGTTCTTTATCCACACAATGGCTCTGTAAATGGGCCCATGAAGCCTCTAAGGATTATATAATTTTTTTTTTCCTTTTTTTAAGATGGATTCTCACTCTGTTGCCCAGGCTGCAGTGCAATGGTGCAATCTCAGCTCACTGCAACTTCTGCCTCCTGGGTTCAAGCAATTCTGCCTCAGCCAACCAAGTAGCTGGGACTATAGGCATGAGCCACCATGCCCGACTAATTTTTGTATTGTTAGTAGAGACAGGGTTTCATGTCTTTCACTCCTGACCTCAGGTGATCCATCCACCTCGGCCTCCCAAAGTGCTGGGATTATAGGCATGAGCCACCATGCTGGGCCCAGGTTATATGAATATTTAATTGAGACAATCTGCATAATGCATAGATCTTAGAACATAGCAACAAATCAATAAAGAGCATAAATGGTGTTGTCATCTCTGCCACATTCATCAGTATTCAAGGTGCATGCCACGCTGGTCAGGGCTGAGCCAGGGTTCCACCTGTCCTGCATCTGCTCATACCCAAGAGCAACTTCCCTCAACTTCCCGCCTCATCCTCTGTGGCCTTTGACAAAATAAACTCGAACCAGCAGTTCAACAATAAACCGCAATATTTTACTCTGAGTATTTTCTTCTTTCCCAGACAACTTTTTATTATCTTGAGAGACTAGGGCTCTGTCTTCAATAAATATCTTTCAGACAAGAGGAGGAAGAACACTAGGTGAAACACAGACCTCAGGAGAAAAGTTACCACATTTATTCTGTATGCTAAACTCACTGAGAGTCAAAGTCAGAGCATCGGTTATCCAGATCTGCTGATTCCTTTGACATCTGTAATCAAACACTGAGAAGAGCTGTGGTGAAGTGTGAGTTTTAAGTTCAGAAGGAGAATCTATATAGAAAGAAGAAACAATGTGGAAGAATTAGTCCAACCCCCAGTCCCCACTAGATAACAGCTTTTAGTATTGTGCATTTTCAAAATATTTAGAGTGTAGTATATGTATTTAATTATTACTTTTCTTTAATCCATAGAATTTCAAGGTAGAAATATGAGTGTCTAGGAGGCAGCTTGTGGTTGGGTCCTAGTCCAACTTAATCACTTCTTTGTTTTATTTGCAGTATGTCACTTCTCACGTCTGTAAATCTGCTTCTAAATCTGAGAACTGGAGATGATGAAATATATTGTTATTTCTGGAAGACTGGTTAAATGAATCTTTTGTGAAAGCAATTTACAAATGCAATACAAAAGTATGCCATTTTTCAGAGACTGTTTTCCTAAAGTACACTGTAAAATAATTCACTATTGTTATTTGTAAGGTCATTTAAAGACAGGGGCATGCTCATTCCGTTTGTTATTTTGCCTTTGGTGCACCAGAGGATACCGTTAGAGGAAGGACTGAGTTGGGTGATTATAACTTTAGCTGTGAGTTATACAACTCTTAAATGAGTGCCCACCTGGACTCCTCAGTCCTCTCCAGGTTACAGAAGTCATTGGCCCAGAAGACTTGGCTGATTCCACTGTCGCACACAGTGATGTAAACTCCTTATTGCTTCTGTGAGTCAGGTCCATTGATACCTTGGGTATCTTGGAGATGATGCCTTTGAATTCTTGTAGAGTATCCAAGTTTAAATTCATTCAGATGCTTGTTAAAAATTAGAGGAAAATTCTGTATTTTATAAAGGAACAAAAATATGTATAAATTTTATGAAAAACTCTAAAACAACAAAGGATAGGGAAAATATTTGCAACACCCATGACAGAAAGAATGTTGTTTTTCTACTAGATAGCTCCTGAAAATTGATGAAAAAGAGACAAATAGGAAGATGGGTAAATACTTCAACAGTTCATAGGTGAGACAATGCAAAAGACCAGCATATATGTAATGTTTTATTTATTCGCCCTACTAGTCAGATAAATATACATTAAAGAAAAAATGTGCTATTTTTTAACCCTCAGAGTGACAAAAATATTGGAAGGATGAATAGGGCTGGACACTTTTGTACTGGTGAGAATGTAAATTGCTATATCTCCTTTTAAAAAACTGTATACTAAAATTAAAAATAGAAAAGTACTTTGGCACAGAAATCTCCATTTCGGGAGTTTAATAGCAGCTAAAAAGGGGAGTGAGAATAAAACTGAATGGAGAGTTGATTATTATCTTTGTACATTTTTGCATTCTGTTGCTTGACAGAATAAACAAGTAATACTCGTGATTTAAATCTGTGTGTGTGTGTGTGTGTGTGTGTGTGTGTGTGTGTGTAGGGGGTATGTGTATGTGTCTGACTGTGTGTGTGTGTGTGTGTGTGTGTTTATGATCAGAATGAGTGTGCCACAATGTGTATGTTATTAAAATTTTAGGGCAAACCTAGGTTGCTTCAATAGGCTACTTACTCGATAGAAGTTCGGAATAAGGTAAGTTAATAGTTTTTCCCGTTATCTGATGGACAGATCATATATTGTATCAGCTCAGTTCTAGATGTTGGAGGACGACATGGATATTCACAAACTAATGAAATTCCAGAAAGGGGAAAACAAGATGAAGAAGGAAGTCATATCTCCTATGCAAAGGTGTGATTGATTACTCAGTGATCTAAATCAATAGTTTCCGTTCCTTTACTCTTCACCCCTCTGCAGGCAGATAGGCTTCAGGCCTTGCTATTCCACGTCATACTTATCAAATCCATAGGCTATTTTTCTTATCTGAGTTGTTTACAGCATTTGATCATATTGATAAAGGCTTCCTTCTTTTTTCCTGGATAAGCTTTACTTTTTAAATATTAAGTGCTAATATGCTTATAATGAAAAGCATTAGTCCCTTTCTTTACTTACTCTCAATTCTGTTATACCAGAGGTAATTTTTAAAAGCAATTTTTAATTTCAGTTTTTCTGATGGTCACCTCTATATTTCTTATTCTTGAGTTAGCAGCTTTTTGCATACTTCAATGATTTGCTCCTAGGAAAGCTGAAAATATCACTTACACTCTGCTGTGTTCAGTTCTTTTCCAAATTTTCTTCGTGTGTTTCTTTTTGGTGAAACAAATACTGCTAATTGTCCCCAAATTTCATCACAGCAGAATCTAGATCTATTTTGTTTTTTAGAATTTAGATTTGGGTTGGGCACAGTGGCTCATGCCTATGATACCAGCACCTTGGGAGGCCAAGAAGGGAGGATTGCTTGAGTCCAGGAGCTCAAGACCAGACTGGGCAACATAGGGATATCTGCTCTTTACAAAAAATAAAAAATAATTAGCTGGTAATAGTGGCACACACCTGTAGTTCAAGAAAACTGCGAGGTTGAGGCAGGAGGATTTCTTGAGTCTGGGAGATCAAGGCTACAATGAGCCATGATTGTACCACTGTACTCCAGACTGTGTGACAGAGTAAGCCCCTGTCTCAAAAATAAATAAATAAGTGAAATAAAACAGAATTTATATTTATAGAATAAGTACCTTCCCCAGCTTCCCTAGCAACTAGATGTGACCATGTGACCAAGATTTGGCCAATAACATTAAGAATCAAAGCTGTGTGTCAGCTTCTGGGGACTTCAAAACAAATCACTTTATGTGCAATTTTGGTTCCTGTTGTATTCTTTCCTTTCTGCAGGCTGAAATGCAGACATGATTGCTTAAGTTCAAGCAGCTATTTTGGACAATAAAGTAAACTTGTGAGGGATGAATCCCTCAACAGAGAAACAAAAGGAAATAAATCTAAGTCCCTGAGGACTTTGTAAATCAGACTTGTCAGGCCTGAACTGGACTGCTTTCTGCTAGGTTTTTACCTGAGATAGAAATAAATTTTTATTTTGCATAAGCCTCTGCTATCTGGGGTCTTTGCTACTTGCAGATAAGTTTAATTTTAACTAGTACATTTGGTTGGCTTTATAACTTTAAATCATCCACTTAAATTTCTATTTTATGATCTTGCAGATTTGAGTACCTCTGAAGATAATGCTTTTGAATTCCTGTGAAAGCATCCAAGTTTTTATTCACTCAAATGCTTGCCAAAGTATATACTTTGATTTAAAAATAAGCAGAAAACTTTATCGACACATTTTATGAGAAAATGTTAAAAAAACAAAATATAATTGACCAATATTAACAACATAAAATTAAAAAGCAAAAAAGAAACAAATGTCTCTTGGCTTTCTACCGAATTTCCCCCACAGGCCACAAAAGTGTCTCTGTGTCTCCCTTTCTCTCCCCTTACTCTGCTGTACCTCCTGACCTCTGTTAACTTTACATGACACTTATGCTCTAATTTGTAACAGTTAGCTTCCAGGTTTTGTTCACTTTTTTCTAA
The DNA here is from genome assembly GCF_001604975.1 of Cebus imitator. Classification (NCBI taxonomy): domain Eukaryota; kingdom Metazoa; phylum Chordata; class Mammalia; order Primates; family Cebidae; genus Cebus; species Cebus imitator. The sequence continues at coordinate 4,009,569 of NW_016107316.1, forward strand.
CAACTAAAAATGAATAAGCAGCATTTATGTCGTGATGACTGTGAAATAGGATTCACTGCAAAGCCATGAACTGCGCTGACTTCATTTCTTTTTCTATGGATCTAATGTTAAGATTTGTGTGACTTTAAAGAGAATGGTTCTACCATTCAGGGTAAAGGAATTCCTTTCACTTACGGTTAATAAATGGCTTAAAATAATGTTACATTTTACTTTGCTTCACATTTGGGTCACGGCTTTCTATATTTTTGTTTTTGTTAATGCTTTGTTTTTCCTAGACTATTTAATTGATTCATTTTTATTTCTTGACGGGAGAAGAGATATGTGCTTTCTTCACTGTGCCGCTAAATCACTAATCTTATCCAGCTTCTTAGTCGTTCTATTTATTCTTTGGATTCCATTTCATCTTCATCTTGAAGACATTCTTCTTGGAGCCCATTTATTTTCTGCTCTAACTTTGGTTGCCTTCCAAGCTAATAGTGCAATTGACTTCCTGGGATTTAGTTTGCTGAACTCCTGAGTTATCTCACCATTTTTCCATCATATGTTGTCTTTGCTTTATTTTTCACCTTCATTTGGATGATATATGAACTCAAGTAATTCACTAAGAGGAGGCAACTGAAGAATAAACAGTCTTGATCTAATATATCTGGAAATAACCTTACTTTGTCATTATACTTTGCGGTTAGTATAGTTGGCTTCAGATTGTGACCTTGGAAATATTGTCTGCTAGAACTTTAAAGGTCATTTCCTCTTTGCAGAAAGACTTGCGGGGAGAATTAGACCTTTATGTTATCTTTTTAGTGAACCCCAGTCCCTGAGCAACATGAGGTAAGTCCTGCGCAATTCAAGTTCTCTGCCCATCCCAGGCCCCCAGGGTTTTCTGTATCCCAAGTTGATCACACCCATTTAATAACAATCTTTCCAATATCTATGTGCCTTCAAAGACCTCTTTGAAACCCAGAAATCATTTGGTTTATTTAGATGTACCAGTATATATATGACATAATAAAATATTCATTGATTTAAGAAGTAAAACTTAATTCATGGGAAGCATATCATTTCTCACAACTCCAAGGCCTCCAATGTATACTTTATATGGTGTTACCTTTAGTCTTAGCTCATAGGCCTTATGTGTACTGTGATCTTATGCCACATATGAAGCCTTATTTAGCGTCAAAATTTTTAAGAGGTTGAATAACATACTGGGCCTAGATAACATCTCCATTTTTCTGATTGGCATTCAATTTTTAATAAGCACTTCCATTAGATATTGGGCTACTCTTTTATCTTTGCCTATCAGTCAGCAAAATAATCTATTATGTATCTGTACTTATGAGTTGCGTTTAGCTTGAAAACAAATATAGCAAGAACTATTGCATTTTGTAAAAACTCGTGTGTGTTCTGGTATCAAGAAAATTGGCTAAGATAAGGGAAATTCCATTTTACAAATTTTCACTTTTGTAGAAAAATCACAATGCAGTATAGTGTTACAAATGTGGATTTTTGGAGTAAAATTGTTACGCTGAATGCCAGTTTTTATTTCTTACTAACTCTGTGATCTAAGGCTACTTCCTTACACCTAACATCTCAATGGCTCAGTTTTCACATCTTTTTTGTTTGTTTTTATTGTACTTTAGGTTCTAGGGTACATGTGCAGATCAGGCAAGATTGTTGCATAGGTACATATATGGTAAGGTGGTTTGCTGCTTCCATCTCCCTGTCACCTATATCTGGTATTTCAACCCATGTTATCCCTCCCCAACCTCTGTACCCCTCACTGTCCCTTCTCTAGCACTCCCCCACCAACAGACCCCAGTGTGTGATGCCACCCTCCCTGTGGCCATGTGTTCTCATTGTTCAACACCCACTTATGAGTGAGAACATGCAGTGTTTCGTTTTCTGTTCTTGTGTCAGTTTGCTGAGAATGATGGTTTACAGATTCATCCATGTCCCTACAGAGAACATAAACTCATCCTTTTTTATGGCTGCATAGTATTCCATCGTGTATATGTGCCACATTTTCTTTGTCCAGCCTATTATTGATGGGCATTTGGGTTGGTTCCAGGTCTTTGCCATTGCAAACAGTGCCACAGTGAACATATGTGTGCATGTGTCTTTATAATAGAACAATTTATAATCCTTTGGGTATATACCCAGTAATGGGATTGCTGGGTCAAATGGAATTTCTATTTCTAAATTTTTGAGGAATTGCCACACTGTCTTCCACAATGGTTGAACTAATTCACACTCCCACCAACAGTGTAAAAGTGTTCCTATTACATCTTTAAAGAGTGCTCAATAATATACCTGCCATTGAGGACTGTTGCAAAGATTGTATGAGATAACATATATAAAGACCTTAGAATCGTGTCTGGAATGTAGAAAAGTCTAAATGAATATTGTTATTATTGTTGGTGTTTTTGGAGGGTTCCAATAAAAAGCAGTTTTCTCCCACTCTCTAGTTCTAAATCTAATGGCAAATAAGGCAAGATGTTGTCAGACGGAGACTGAAACATCACTGTATTGATCACTATAGCCTAAGATTGCAAATGTACTTTCTGAAAATAAATATCAAAATTGGTGAGGATCATCTATCTTTAGACAAACCATAATCGACCTGTGAGTTCATCAAGGTCTGGATTCCAGTAACAAAGAAGTATGTGTCTTTGAGTTTCCTTGTTCCCAAGATAAAGAAGAAAATGAAAAAATATCAGTGTCTCTTTTCAGTCTTCAAACACCGATTTGATAGCTCAACTGCCTTCTCCTAGGACAGAGAGAGCAGAAGAATGGAGATGCCAGGAGTGATAAAGTGGTAAAGACCATCATCTCCTTGGCCTAACCTTCAGCTGGCTCCTCCAAGCCTTTTTTGCAGAATTTAGATTTAGCAGGAATCCTGCTGGGTCTGTTAAGTGAAAATCTCCCACCCTTGTTGTCTCACAATGTTTGATAGCTGATTAGATTTTTTATTTCCCTTTCTGGATATGCTATTATCCAGGCCTGGCTTCAACAATAATGGTGTCAAGTCTGTTTTGACCAAGTCCCTCTTACCACTGATATTTTCTCTTAGATTTTTATTCGCTGATCCCCATCCAGCTCCTTGGCTGTAAATCTCCACCTGTCCTTTTCGTACTGGGAGTCGAGCCCAGTCTCTCTCCCTCACTGCAAGACAAACTTGTGGGAATTCCTATAACTATCACTATAGTTCCTACTTGAATAAAGTTTTCCTTAATGTCTTCAAAAAACTGTCATTAATATTTCTTTCCTTTGGCAAGGTAATAAACTTTCTCCACATGGAAGGAAGCATCTAGAATGGGAAAGAATCATCTCCCCAACCTTATGTAATTAATACAGTGACTACATTCTTTGGGTCTCAGCTCACACTTGCACTAGCTCTATAATGTTTTATATAGGCCTAAAAATGTGGATCTATGACCTGTTCAAAGATAAGAATAATTTGTACCTATGCAACAATCTTGCATGTTCTTCACATGTACCCCCAAACCTAAAATGTAATTAAATAAATGGAAAAAAATAAAAATAAATAACATTTAAAAATTAAAAAAAAAAGAATGATTTTCAGAGTGAAATCTGGGAAAAAATACTTGGCTCTTCTTTGCCACATGCGCATACGATAAACACGAGAAACTTGATTGCAAGGAAATGAGGAAGGGTCTCAAAAACATTTTACAATCTCTCCACATGACTAAACAACTCCTGAACGAAGAAAATGTTACAATAAATACATCAATAAAATATTAACCAAGACAGTTATTTTAAGTTATATTAAAATAAATTGAATGTCAGTGGCTCTCATTCAGCATGGCTAAATAGGAAAAACAAATTAATTCTTGCTTTAAGGTAAAATCGATAAAATTACTGTTTTGAATGGATTTTAAAACATTTTGTATTTATTTTTAAAAGTTGCAGTGCACACATTTGCATTTGTAAGCCAAAATAATTTCTAAGTCAAATTTGGAGTATCTCCATTGTCTTTCTTCACTAATTTCAGACAATTACAGAATTTAATTCAAAACTCTTCATCTGTGGTTCAAGGTCACCAACTCAAAAAGTAATATTAATATTGCTTTTATGGTCAGGAACTTGTAAGAAAATAAAGTTTGCTTCATGTTGTAAAATAGGAACACATCATTTAGTCTTTTAAAATAGATTCAAATTAGCAATAATTACAAACTGTTAGAATTATTCTATACATGGATGGTTAAAGGGAAATTTTTAAGGGAAGTATATTTAGAAAATACTTTTATCTATTAGAAGAGTGGGGAATAAGTTCAAGACTGGGAGAACTATCATTCCAAAACATTTAGTGATGAAACGTTTAGCAAGGGAAGAATACACACTGTTTTCAGATACTTCTTACTACTTTTGGCAATTCAAGCAATACTTCTCTGCTGCATATATTTCTGTAGTTTATGACCCTTGAACCAAGTGAAACCACGTTTTTCTGGTGTTGGTTAACTGGTCTAGAAGTTAGCGAAGAGCTACCAGAATAAGCATGAGGGAAGTCAAAAGCGTCAAAAATGGTGCAGCAATGACCATCCATGTCACATGGTAGCAACCCAGCCCACGTCAATAATAAATCCTGTGTTCTTGGGGGCAAAGACGTTGGGAAAAAAGAGAAGGTGGGTTTCAGGAGTCCGTTTATATTTTGAATAAAGCTGAATTACATTTTTCTATGAGGTCTCTGAGTTTGGGTAACCATATGACTGTTGAGATGACTGCTTCCAAGACAGCTTCTCATTTTCCTTTATTTTGGTAATTAAGATATCATGGAAGGTAACTTAGGGTTCTTGTATCTTCATGTCCTAAAATAGCGTGATGTAGTCATATTGCTGAGTGCAGTTGTAGTGTTTTTCTTACATGATCTTTCAGCAGCGTTTGGCAGAGTTGACCATCCCCTTCTTGAGAAACTTCCTTTTCTTGGCAAGCCCCTTTTCAGACTACCTTACCTTAGTTTTCTCTCTACATGTGCTCTTCTTAAAGAAATTCATCTCCTCTCATTGCTGAAACTACCATCTTTTTGCAGATGACACCCAAATAAACATTTCCCATTTTTTATAACCCTAGACCGCAATTCAGATAGCTTATTTGTTCCACAGACTTCACCAGCTTAACATGAACTTGTCTGAAGTTATCAGTTTCCCCCACAATCTATTCTTTCTACTTTTTACCCCAGTTCAAAGATTGATTCTAGAATTCCTCCATGCTCCTTCTCTTTCTTTCTTCTGTGTCTTATTAGGAAATCATAACCAATATCTTCCCAAGTTTTCTCAGGCCCGAGAATAATTATCTGCAATTTTGAATGACTCATTTTTAAAGTAAGAGTCTGCATAATTCAACTGTTAAAGTATTCATATTTTTAATAAAAATTGAAATAATTATTTCTATCACATAAAAATATGTAAAGAATATAGTCATGCACCAGCTTAAGAAATGTTTAATTGAAGTGCCTTGTGGTTCTACCTTCATCACATTCCCCTCTCTTGAATCCCACACCAAATGTAATCAGGAACTTGGATTAGGCATTTATTATTCACACGAATTTCCATTAACTTTTATGAATATATATCTGTATCGCTAATAAAATATCTGGTATTATTTTGGATAGTTTATATAAATGGCTGCATACTAAATGTGCTCTTTTGCAACTTTATTTTTTAATGTTCTGTGTTTTCTTTGTGCAATATATTTGGATGTGTGTGTATACACATTTCTTTGTGTGAGATGCAATTCACCCTTGAACTGCATGTAAGGATTAGGAGTACGAACTCCCCTATGCAGGTGAAAATTTGCGTGTAATTTTAACTCCCCCAAAACTTAATTACTATTAGTGAACCATTGATCAGAAGCCTTATCAATAATATAAGTGGCCAGTTAGCACATACTTTGTGTGTTATATGTATTATATACTGTATTTTTACAATAACATAACTGAGAGAAAAGAAATTGTTGTTAAGAAAATCATAAGGAAAAGGAAACATATTTACTACTTATTAAGTGGAAGTGGATCATCATAAATGTCATTATCCTCATTGTCTTCATGTTCAGCAGGCTGAGGAGGAGGAGGAAGAGGGATTGGTCTTGCTGTCTCAGAAGTGGCAGAGCAGGAGAAAATTTGTGTATAAATGAGCCTGAAAGTTTATACCTGGGTTGTTCATGGGTCAACTGTACATGTATATGTAAGTAAGTGCAGATAAATAAGTTCTAATTGCTTTATATTCATTACCCACTAATAGTCCATTAAATGAAAATAATTCCATCTCTTGTTCATCTTTGGATGTAAACATATGTAATTTATGACTTTGGGGTATTAAAATCAATGCTGACCTAAACGATCAGGTACACATCTTTTTGTGCATATGTTTACTACACTTTCTAGGGTATATGTGTCTATAAGGAAAAGGCTGGATTTTAGAATAATGGATCTTTGAAAGTATTAGTTATTAAAGTTTCTCTTAAACTTACACTCTTATCAGCAAAGTTAAACAGTTTCCTTTGCTGCATATTATGGCCAAACATGATATTTGTAACTATAAATTTTCCTCTATACACTGTTTCCTCTGCATAAATTTTAGTGTATTGTGTTTATTTTTCTGTTTATAACACGGTATTTTCTAATTTCCTTGTGTTTTCTTCCTTGACTCATTGGTTATTTAGGAGTGTGTTTTTTAATTCTTACACATTTGCGAATTTCCTACATTTTCTTGTTACTGATTTTTCTAATTTCTCCTAATGGTTAAAAAATATAACTTGTAAAGTTTCAATCTTTCAAAATTTCTTGGGAAAGTTTTTGTGGCCAAACATATGGTCTATCATGGAAAATGTTCCATGTGCACTGGAGAAAAATTTGTATTATGTTGTTTTGGGAGGAGATTTCTATAGATATCCTTTCAGTGTCATTGGCTTAGAATGTAGTTCATGTCTTCTATTTACTTATTGATGACGTTCAGCCTAATTTTTCTATCAATTGTTGAAAGTTTACTATTGAATTATACAACTATTATTGTTGATTTGTCTATTTCTCCCTTCAATTCTGTCCAATTTGGTTTCTGTTGTTAGGTGTGTATCTAATTATTGTGTCTTCCTGATAAATTGATTCTTTTTTGATATAAAATATTCTGCTTTGTCTGTAGTAACAATTTTTGACTCAAAGTCTATTTTTTTGTGATAAAAGTATAGCTACTCCAGTTTTCTTGTATTTAATATTTGGCTATCATTTTCTATCCTTTCAACTTCAATTTGTTTTTGTCTTTAAGTTTAAAATATGTCTCTTGTGGACAGCAGACAGCTGAATTTTTTAAAAAAGATTTTGCCCATCTCTCTTTTGATTGGAGTTTTTAGTTCATTTAAATGTAATGCAAGTACTGCTAAGGCAGGATTTATATCTGTCACTTTAGTATTTGTTTTTTGATGTCAGTTGTCTTCTTCATTATCTATTTCTCCATTACTGCCTTCTTTTGTGTTATACAGATATTGTCTAGCTTACAATTTGAATTTTCTTGTCACTTATTTTGTTTGTTTTTTTTAATGTATTTTTTTTTGGTTGCCCTGGTGAATAAAATTGATATCTTAAAACAATTTAGTCTGGTTAATATCAAGCTAATTTCACTAGTATATAAAAACTGCTCCAAAAACCTCCATATCCTACCTCTTTCTTTGTGCAATCATTATCATTTAGATTACATCTTTATAAATTATCCTCCCATCTATTTTATACTCACTACTTTATACAATTTTCCCTTAAATGAGATGGGAGAAAAAAATGAGTTACAAACACAAAGTTACATTTACACTGTTATTTATATTTACTGATATGCTTACTTTTGTCACTGTTCTTTGCTTCATTATGTGAATTTGATATACACCTATGGTCCTTTAATTTCATCCTGAAGGGCCCCTTTTTGTTTTTCTAGTGACAAGTTCTCTGTTTTGTTTATCTGTAATTGTTCTAATTTTTCCTTCATTTCTGAAACATAGTTTTACTATAGGTGGAATTTGTTTGTGATGAACAGATCTGTGCAAACGTACCCCCAAAAGCTGAGGGAGCTGAGAGGCTGAAGGCTGACAAATCCAGTTTCCCAGAGAAAAGCATTTAATAGGGACTTACAAACAAAAGCCATGTCTTGGGCAGCTGCAATATGGTGAATCCTGCACCCACCCTTTAGGAAGTAGTCTTTATAGAGTGAGCTTTTAGGGTAAAACATGTACAGCTGGTCACATCTTCTGATTTTCTTGCCAAGACTTGTGACTATTGGGGAGGTTAGAGAAGCACCTTTATGGGGGGTTATTTATCACACATACAGTTGTTGTTCAAGATCTTACTGCAGAACACGTTGGTATGTGATAGTCAAACACTGATCATCATGGTGCTCTGGCTTCAATATAGCATCACTCTGGTCATGCAACAGGCTACATTCCCATAGAATCCTTAGTTGATGGTCTTTTTCTATTAGCATTTTGACTATGTCATCTCATTTTCCCTTCCTTCATTCCATCCACCTCTCCTTCATTTTTAAATTATACGACGACTATCTTGGTTATCCCCTCTCCGCAATGACTACAAGAAAATGATTAGAGAACAAGTAGTTTATATAAAAAGTTCATTCTGGAAAGGTATTAAAGTAAAAAACAGGAAGGGAATACAACCAGTAACAATGACATTATCAAGTTAGTGAGCACAGAAAAGAATCAGAGAGTAATCCTACCGGGGTGAACCATGGGAGGCAGTGCAGAAATGGAATCTCAGGTTTATCCACTTGAGTGGTGAGAGAGGTGAGAATTTACATACCAAGTTATATTGGTCATTGTTTGAGGGAGTATTATTTCTACCTTTTCTGGATTGCCATTAGCAAGAGAAAGTGGGTTCCACTTCCCCCAGATATCCTTATGTAATTGGGGAATCATAGTGCCTTGCACCACAATGGTTTTGCCTGAGGAGTTATAGACAAGGCTTTGACACTGTCTACCCAAGAGTGATGCCCTCTTGAAGCACAAGCACCATGATGACCAGTGTTTTACCCTCATATACCATTGTCCCAACACCATCAATAAACAATTTATACTCTTTCTCATTGGTTTTCTACACCAATTCTGTCATAGATCAATATCCATGATATCGGTAGAGAATGTTTCCGAGCTTTCTCCTCTGTTCTATTGATCTGTTTTCTATCTCAGAGCAAGTCATACGCTGTTTCCTCTGTCTCTCAATATTTATAATACTTGTCTTCTCTCTATTTTTGTCTAATTTGTTTGGTAAGTATTGCATCAATTTTGTTGGTTGCTTCAAAGAATAAGCTTTGATACATTGATTTTCTCTATTGGTTTTTGTTTTCAATTTTATTTATTTATACTGTTGAATTTATTATTTACATTCTTCTACTTTCTTGATTTAATTTACTTCATTTTTCCTCCCCTTAATTTAAGGTGGACAGTTTGTCCATTTATCTGTTACTTCTTTCCTAATATGAGCGTCTAACACTGCACATTTCCCTCTAAGCACTGCTTTAATTGCATCCTACAATTTTTGATCTGTTGTACTCTCATCATTCAGTTCAAATTATTTTTGAATTTTCCTTGTGATTTATTATTTTACCTATAGATGATTTCGAATTTTAATTTTCAAATTTTGGGGATTTTTAAGATTTCTCTGTTATTGATTTGTAGTTCAGTGATGTAGCTCTAGACCATCCTTTGACAATTTCATTCCTGTTTTCTTTATTCTCTGTCTAAAATTTCTGCGATTTGGATGTTGGGCTTTCTAAACTGATCTTCTAATTGTCTCATTTTTCTTCTATTTTTTTTTTCTTTTTATCTCGCTATCCTACTTTCTGAAAGACTTCCTTTACTTCGTCTTCTACATTGTACTAAAATTTTTATTATCATGGTATCAATTCCTTTTAAATATTATTTTAACAATTTGATTTTTTGTCTTATGAGTGCAAATTCAGTTAATATATGTCTCGTTACTTATGTAATTAAATTTAAATCTTCTATGCTATATTTTATTTTCTATATGTTCTACTCTTTCTCTCATCCTTCCTGATGTTTTTTTCTGAATTGATTGAAGCTTTTAAAATTTCTATTTGTACTTCTCCTCTAGTTTGAAAATTATAACTTCTACGTCTCTTCCACTAGTGGTTACTATTGAAATGGTAATACGCACACCTATCTTAGAAAATACATACTTAATACATCTCTCTGTCAACCTCCAAAATTACAAAGACTTCAGCAGACTATTTTATCTTCAATCACTATCTCTCCTCTACACATCAGGATATATTTTATGCTTATGAATTCCTAGAAGAGACTTTATCTCCTTTTAAGACGTGAGTCAAAAATAGGAAAGTTCTTTAATTGTTGGTCTTTCCTGCTGGGTAGATGTTGTTTAGTTCCTCATTTCTATTAGGTTTTAGACACTCAGAGTACTGATTTGTGATAGGAGATCTCAGCTCCAGCTCCCCACATTTTACTAACCCAATAAAATTTCTCATTTTCCCCTTGAGTAAGCCAATAAATTTTCTTATTTTCCCTTTGGGATCGTTGCGTCTCCTGAGTCTAGTTTAATCAGGTCAGCCAAAGCTACTTCAGTAGCCTTGAGTTCAGCAAAAAAAAAAAAAAACCTTAGCAATCTGATTTCTACCTTTTTGAAAAGTTTTTGGTAGTTTGGAATTTTTCTTAGTTTTTTCTACAAACTCATTTATATATTAAAAAGATGCTTCTAAACTTTTATTTTTCATTCTTAGTGTTTGAATTGGCAGGGTGTTTTTAGTAAATCTTTTTTTCTATATTGCCAGAAGCAAAGTCTTTTATTAGCATTTTATTATTTTAATTTCGTTTTTGATTTATTTGATCTTTCTTCATTATTTCATTCTAATATGTTAAATGTAGTTTTCTGATGCTGTCTGCCTTGGTGATAGATTCTCTAATGGTTATGCGAAATTAATGGTGAGGAGCAGAAATAATGCATAAACTGCTTTGTAAGTGCTGAGATACCATATAAAACTTTTATCACATTTACCAAGAGTTTCCTATGTGGCAGATACTTTGCTAGGTTCTTTGCATGCATTAACTTTGGACTTCATGCAACATTGTTTCATCACCAAGCGTTACAAGAGAGTAAGAAAGGGGTTAATTTTCCCAACATTAGCCAACTAGAGAGTTGAGCTGGAATTTGACCTCAAATGCAAAATAAGTCCTTTTCCCACTGTACCTCAGAGTCTTCAAAAAGATCTGAGGACTGCTTTGGAACATTTGAAGAGAATACTCAGTCAACCCAGGAACAGTTTCATAATACTGAAAGCACTGAAGAGCGTTGCTGTCTGAGTGCTAAGAAAAAAAACATTAAAGTGGACACAGTTTTCTAAATAGTAACAATTAGATCATAATTCCCTATATTTGCCCAGAATTATTTCATTTAACATACTCATTTAACTGCCAGATTTTGGATAATTCAGTCCTGTGTTTTAATTTATATAGTAGATATCCAGCCCACACATGGGTACATCATTGGAAAAAGGAGACAAAGTTTAAAATATAGGTGCCAGAAGTTACCAGTGGTAAATTTTCCACTGAGAAATGGATTTTTCTGGTCATGCCTCAGGAAGTCTGAGGTGCATCTTAAACTCTAAAGTAAACTGTTCTCTATTTGTCAAAAACATCAGAATGAATAAATTCTGAAGATCTGTTATACAGCACGGTGACTATAGTTTACAATCATGTATCATACACTTGAAAATTGCAAAGAGAGTAGATCTTAAACGTTCTCACCACACACACATGCACACACACACACACACACACGCATAAAGATGACTATGTGAATAAATTGGTATGTCAATTAGCTTGATTAATGTAATCATTTCACAACATATACATATATCAAAACATCACATTGTATCATAAATATGTAAAATTTTCATTTTTAATTATACCTCAATAAAGTTGAAAAAATATGTATTTTTAAAAATAATGATTAAGAAGACCAGGTTCAGTAAACACTTGATTGAAATTATCTGACTAAATTGACAAAACTAATTTAAACTTCATTGCGAACAGCTCTTCTAGGAATAGACTGCTTTCAAAGGAAGGATGGAGCTTCCTCTTTTGTTCAAGATTAACATTTAGGATGCAAAACATATGTTTTCTCATGAAGAGTTCACTGTTCCACAGTAAAAGATAATTCTGGCATGCTTTCTGGTCCTTTCCACACTCCCACCTCTAATATCCCCTTGACATACACCTCTCTTGTGTTTGTATTGTTGCTATCATGAAAGGATAAATCATGATGGTGGCATTGAAATGGAAAACTCATGTGGATTTTCCAAGTATTGAAAAACATACTGAGTAAATTATTAGAGAACTTTAGTGCTTAATGGAATACTTTTTTTTTTTTTTTTTTAAATACTGGGAATCATTGCCTAATTAGCTCTAATGGAAAGATGAAGGCCTGTTTTATGCTACTGCCAAAGGTTGCATCTGCTGGGGATTTGTCAGTATATTACTTGCCATTCTAACTTGCTTTTATTTAAAAACAACAAAAAGCTAAAACAGAACGCTCACCAACCATCTTTAATTTACAGATGAGCATCACATTCAAATAACTGTCAGTTGGAGGCTCAGGAAGGGGAAGAGCTGGGCTTGGTCTTCTCCCAGAGTTTGCTGCACATTCACCATGGATACAAATGTGCAGACGGTGGGAAGGCCCATCATCTTTCTTATCTAATGGCCTTGATCACAAACTACATAATATCCAACTGTTACTTTTGTTTATATTTGTCTTGGGTTAGAGAAATGTGAAAACAACAGGCAAGGGAGAAAAAGTCTTTTGGTTATCTTAATGGAGAGGAGCGTAGATTAGGACTCAAGAAACCTCAGTTTAAGGCCTATAAGAACTGATGAGAAATGTGTCCTTGGAACATACGTGAACTTCATTGATCTGATCTGTAACATGAGGCAAATAGTACCTGTCAAATTTCTTTGAGTATTATATGATATACCTAGGGGCTGGAAAAACTAATGGCATCTGGACCAGAAATGGCAGGTGCCCTGGATTGAATGTTTGTATCCCTACAAAATTCATGTTAAAACTTAACCCCCTATGCAATAGTATTAAGAGGTGGGACCTTTGGGAGCCAATTAGGTCATGAGGGCTCTTCCCTCATGAATGGAATTAGTGCCCTTATAAAAGGGCTGGAGAAAGTATAGCCATTTTCTTTTCATCATGTGAAGATGTACCAGTAAGGCACCATCTTTGGAGCAGACAGTTAACCCTCACCAGACATTAAATCTTCCAACTTCTTGATCTTGGACTTCCCACCTTTTAGAACTGTGAGCTATTAATTTTTATTAATTATAAATTACCCATTTAGTGATATTTTGTTACAATGGCCTGCACAGACTAAGACAGTAAAAGATAATTTAGGAAAAAATTGTAAGCAAAAAGATTTATTAAGTCTACTCAGTTATTTCGTAATAAAATTCATATTTTAGAGAATGTAAACATTTAATTTCTATTCTAAGTAATACAAATAGCCTATTTTTCAATGTTAGTATACCTTAGAATAGTTATCTACTTGCACTTTACCAATGCCACCCTCAACACCTATAGCAATTTTTTTCAGAATATCATCTTACATTGAAGGTCATTATGTACAAACATCGCTCAGAAACAAAATACACTTCACATGAGTGCTCAGTCAGTTCCTCAGAGAGGACTCACCTGCACTTTCAATAACAAGGAGCTTACCTGAAGGCCAGTTCTAATTCATTGGCAATTCCATCTTGGATTGGACCAAAGATAGCATTCTTGTAATTTTCAAGCATTATCTTTCCTTGAATAAGACATGGAGTATATTTAAACACGCTTTGCACATCTGTCTCTGTGTCCTCTTTGTACCTGCTGTTTGTAAGTCTTTTTTTTTGCGATGGAGTTTCATTCTTGTTTCCCAGGCTGGATTACAATGGCATGGTCTTGGCTCACTACAATCTCCACCTTCTGGGTTCAAGTGATTCTCCTGGCTCAGCCTCCCAAGTAGCTGGGGTTACAGGCATGCACAACCACGTCCATCTAATTTTTGTATTTTTTTTTTTTTTAGTAGGTATGATTTCACCATGTTGGCCAGGATGTTCTCCACCTCCTGACCTCATGGTCCACCCACCTCAGCCACCCAAAATTCTGGGATTACAGGCATGAGCCACCATGCCCTACTCCCCTGTAATTCTTAAAATATTCTTTTTATGCAAGCTTTCAAGGTAATATATTGCGTGAGACATACTTATACTAACATTTCTATTGTTGTTTATCCAAAATTCAAATTTAGTGTTTTTTAAAATTCCTAAATATGGTAAATTTGCAGCTTTTGGAATATTAATCATTCTGCTAGTCCATTTTTTTCTCATATAAAACTCAGACATATATGGTCAAGTCCAATTTTATTATTTATTAACTATATGATCTTTGACTAGTTACATGACTTCTCTGAACCTTAACTTTCTCATCTATGAGACTGGCAAAGCATCTCCAATGACAAAGACATCGTCTGCTCACTAAAGTGTTTGCATACTCTTCTTCCTGTGTACACCACTTGATATGGTTTGGCTCTGTGTCCCCACCCAAATCTCATGTTGTAGCTCCCATAATTCGCATGTGTTGTGGAAAGGACTTGGTGGGAGATTATTGAATTAAGGGGTAGGTCTTTCCTGTGCTGTTCTTGCCGAGATCTGATGGTTTTAAAAACAGGAGTTGTTCTGCTCAAACTCTCTCTTTGCCTGCTGCCATCCACGTCAAATGTGACTTGCTCCTCCTTGTCTTCCACTATGATTTTGAGGCCTCCCCAGCCATGTGGAACTATAAGTGCAATTAAACCTCTTCATTTTGTAAACTGCTCAGACTCAGGTATGTTTTTATCAGCAGCATGAACAGGGACTAATACATTACTAGACTCAATATCTCAGCCTCTTTTGCAATTAGGAGCAGCCTTGTGGTTGACTTTTATAGTAGAGTGGGAGCAGTAGTGATATACATCTTTCAGGGCAAGGCTTTCAAGAAGCTAATTGTTTCTTCTCCACACTCCATGTTCTTCTTTTGACCAGCTGATTGCAGGGAGTGATGAGTCCTCAAGGATTAGTGGGGTCTTAGTATGAAAGAAGCCCAGGTCTCTGAGTCACCACATGAAAAAACAAAACAAAGCACTTAAATATCGGGAACACTTGTATTCATCCTTTATGTGAAAAAGAAATAAACTTTTGTTGTATTAAGGCGCCAAACTTTGGGAGCTCATTTGTCACAGCTGCTACTAATACCATAACTGATACAAAAATTGCTACTAGAAATAAAAATGCTGACTTAATAAATATCTAAGATAGTTGGTATTGACTTGGCAGTTAGGCAGGCCCAATAATAAATAAATATATTGTAGCCTAGAATATTGTTCTGCTGATGTGATCAAACTATTGCCAGAAACAGATGACATTCCTCCTGAGCCGGAATCTCCAGGGAAAACAGTGACTAAGGACCAGTGTGTTAGTGAGCTTTGGCCTTTACTTTGCAGCAAAGTATTACAAGAAGGAGATAAGCTCAAGAAAGAACTGACTGGTTTGAGAGAAAAAACATAAGAAATTTGAGATTTTACCAAGTTAGAAAGCAGATGGCATCTGGATCCTAAATGGGAAAGGATAATCTTGGAAAAGGATATCAACAGGAAAAGGACCTATTATGTCTATTTGGCTAAACAAAGAGAATCAGCCCTATGACAGAGATCTGATTAAGGGTAATACCTTCCACTCAAGCCTAATGTTTCAGATGGCTCCATGATATCAGACATTAAGTCAGCAGATACAGGCATGGGGCTTAGAAAGCAGAGAAATAAAGCAAACTTTGTTATTATGTCTGGAATAGAACTTTGCGTCCTGTCCATAGAACTGACCAGTAGAAAATAGATCAGAAACTTTTAAAGAAACTGTACTAATTTGCTAGGACTCCTGTAGCAAACTACTATAAGCTGAGATGCTTAAGCAACAGAAATTTATTGTCTCATATTCCTGGAGGCTAATAGTGCAAAGACCAAGTGTTGGGAGAGTTGGCTGCTTCTGAGGGCTGTGAAGATGGAACTGCTGCAGGCCTCCCCTCTTTGCCTGCAGATGGTCATCTTCATCTACACAAGATATTTTCCCTGGATACAAGTTTGTCTAGAGTTTACCCCTCTGTAAATAAATAAATAAATAAATAAATAAATTTTAGAGCTGGGGTTCTCACTCTGTTGCCTGAACTGGAGTAGTGCAGTGGTATGATCAGGGCATGCTGCAGCCTCAAACTCCGGGGCTGAAGTGATCTTCCCACTTCAGCCTTCAGAGAAGCTGGACTAAAGCTGTGTACCACCATGCATAGCTCCCCAGTTTTCCCTTTTTATGAGGACACCAGTCATATTAGATTGCAGCTCACCCTAATGATTTCAGTTTAGCTTTTCAAAGATCCTATCTCTGAATAAGGTCATATTGCAAGGTACTGGTGGTTAGAAATTCTACATAATCAATTTTGAGTGATGCAATTGAATCCATAACAAAAACTTTTTGAGGAAATTATATTGCCAAAGAAACGATTTTCCTGGATATTTTTAAAAATGCCAATTATTTATAAAACAACCCCTAAATCCTAGTGTTCACAAAATCAGAAGTGTACTGCAAAGGCTCTTCCCCCTCCAACACCCATGTGACCATGGAACGTAATGAACGAGGATCCACTTCCCACAAGCCAGAACCAGGTCATGGAGAAAACAGGCAAAGCAGTTCCTCTCAGAAGGCATATCCAGGGTCTGATCCTGAATAATTTCCTCCATGTCCAGATCAAGAATCTCTTCTCCAGCAGGAGTGCATCATGACTAAGGACCAGGAAGTGCCTTGTGTTTCCTGTCCCCGTTCTCATTGGGAATTTCATTGTTCTTCTACTGGACCTCATACGCTGTTTTCTATTATATGTATGTTTGGGGAAGAGATGCCCAAACAGAGTCTTGCTATGTTGCCCAGGCTAGTATTGAACTCTCGGGCTCA
Organism: Cebus imitator; assembly: GCF_001604975.1. Classification (NCBI taxonomy): domain Eukaryota; kingdom Metazoa; phylum Chordata; class Mammalia; order Primates; family Cebidae; genus Cebus; species Cebus imitator. Next base: position 4,026,630 of record NW_016107316.1, read on the forward strand.
AGTGATCCACCCACCTCAGCCTCCAGAAGTACTGGGATTACAAGTATGAGCCACTGCCCCCAGCCCTTGAGTCACCTCTAGACTCAAAGGAGAGGTCACTAGCCCCTGGAGATCATGGACTTCAAGCTGCTGAGTAACTCAATGGTGAGTGTACCCCTGGGTAGGAGGAAGGATGATCTGCTTATCAGAAAAGTGAATGGAAACAGAAATGCTCAGTGTTCACCATTTTAGGTGATTTCTTTACATTCTCCTTTTTCCAAAAGTTAAACCACTACATGAGAGTTTTAGCTGACGAAATGTAAGTGGAAGTTATGTTTACCATTTTGGGGCCACAGCTTTTAAGAAATGGGAATATCTTTTATGTTCCCATTTTCCCTTCCATTAGCAATATCCTGAAAATGACTTGGCTTGAGAGCAATGGAACAGAACAGAGGCCTCCCAAATAATGTCACACATCTCAACCATCTGATCTTTGACAAACCTAACAAAAACAAGCAATGGGGAAAGGATTTCCTATTTAATAAATGGTATTGAGAAAACTGACTAGCCATGTGCAGAAAGCTGAAAATGGATCTTTTCCTTACACTTTATACAAAAATTAACTCAAGATGGATTAAAGACTTAAACATAAGACGTAAAACATAAAAAATCCTAAATGAAAACCTAGGCAATACCATTCAGGATATAGGAATGGGCAAAGGCTTCATGACGAAAACACCAAAAGCAATAGCAACAAAAGCCAAAATAGACAAATGGGACCTAATTAAACTAAAGAGCTTCTGCACAGCAAAAGAAACTATCATCAGAGTCAATAGGCAAACTACAGAATGGGAGAAAATTTTTGCAATCTACTAATCTGGCAAATGGCTAATATCCAGAATCTACAAAGAAGTTAAACAAATTTACAAGAAAAAAAACAACCCCATCAAAAAGTAGGCCAAGGGTATGAACAAACACTTCTCAAAAGAAGACATTTATGCAGCCAAGAAACATGAAAAAAAAGCTCATCATCACTAGTCATTAGATAAATGCAAATCAAAACCACAATGAGATACCATCACATACCAGTTAGAATGGCAATCATTAAAAAGTAAGGAAACTACAGATGATGGAGAGGATGTGGAGAAAAAGGAACACTTTTACACTGTTGGTGAGAGTATAAATAACTTCAACCATTGTGGAAGACAGTGTGGCAATTCCTCAAGGATCTAGAATTGGAAATGCCATTTGACCCAGCAATCATTACTGGGTATATACTCAAAGGATTATAAATCATTCTTATATAAAGACACATATATATCTATGTTTATTGCAGCACTGTTCACAATAGCAAAGACTTGGAATCAACCCAAATGCCTATCCATGATAGACTGGATAAAGAAAATGTGGCACATTACACCATGGAATACTATGCAGCCATAAAAAAGGATGAGTTCATGTCCTTTGCAGGGACATGGATGAAGCTGGAAACCATCATACTCAGCAAACTAACACAAGAACACCACATGTTCTCACTCATAAGTGGGTGTTGAACAATGAGAACACATGGACACAGGGAGGGGAACATCACATACTAAGGCCTGTCAGGTGGTGGAGGGTTAGGGGAAGAATAGCATTAGGAGAAATACCTAATGTAGATGGTAGGTTGATGGAATCCTTGGAGTGATGAGTGCACCAACCCACCCTGGCACGTGTATACCTATGTAACAAACCTGCATGTTCTGCACATGTACCCCCGAACTTAAGTATAATTTAAAAAGAAATGAAAACAGACTGGATCCTTTAATTAGCATATAAAGAAAAGGGGTCCTCAAACCAAAGTAGAAGTGTTTGACTGCAATTTGAAAGAGAAATACACTTCTCTTTTGCTAAGTTGCTAAAATTTGGGTATTTATTTGGTGTAGTAGCTACATTTCTCTAGATAATACTTCCATCTAATTTTAAGGCTTCTTTGAGACTTAATATTTTAAGATTCTGCAGTGAGTTTCCAGGGCTCCGACATACCTGAGAACAAAAATAGCAGACCTGTCATTTGTTGTTCCAGAAATTTTCTAGTTTTGCTGAGTATTTACTCTTAAAAATGAAAGGTAACAGTGATATCCAGCTATCTAATAGCCAGTTGCTGCTGCTGTTGATTTTTCCTCATATTAAAAATTCAGCATAGAACAAGGAAACACAGAATTTTAGAATTTCAGGTGAGAAAGAACCTACAAGTTAGCACTTTTATTTTACAGATGAGGAATGTAGGTTCAGAGAGGTTAAATAAGTTTGCCTACATTTAAGCTATTAATTGTGACAAAGTTTGTACTTTAACCCAGCTTATACTTCAAAGATTCTGTACTTGCTAACTGTATAACACTGTGTACATGAGGTTTTAAATATTATTATTTACATCACTAACCTTTCTTGTCAGTCTGGTCTTGCAATCACGCAAAATCCCACTCAAATCCCACTCAGCCACCTGCCACCTGTATGGCCTTGAGTCACTCAATGTCTCAGGGCCTTAGGAACCTCATCTGTTGTGTGGACATAATAATAGTAGCTGATACATATGGTTATTCTGGGGATTAAAATGTTACAATGTTCACAAAATGCAACTTTGTGTCCTAGGCAGAAAGTACTCCGTGATAATTACTGTCACAATGATAAAGATGGATTTAAAAAAAATTTAGTTCAATATCACCTAATCTTTGAGGAAGAATGGAGAAAAGACTCAGAAAATTATCTCACATGTTTCATTTATAGTAGAAACTTGGTACTGTTATCATGAAGAGGCAGTCTGTGTCTATTTTACTTTAATTTCAACAAAATGATTAACCTCAAAAACTTTCCAACAATACAGATAAAGATACATAACCCTAAAATAGAAGTAAGAGAATTTATTTCTGATATCTTTAAAACAGGAAGGTTATCAGAGTGGTGTGACTATGAAAGGCTGTGAACTAGAAATGGGAGGTCTCACAATTTAGTCTTACAAAAATTTTAAGTTAGCAAGGCTCAAAAGAATTTACATAACAAAGACATCAACACAAATGGAATGCAAATTGTCTTTTCAAGCTAGTGTGAGAGATGAGGTTACAAAATCAAAAGAACTGCATATGATATTTCAGAGTTCACAAAAAGCATTTTTCACATTCACAATCTTATTTGGGCCTCCCATAACTCCATAAAATTGGGATTGATTCTAACCCCTGTTTATCCATGAAGTCTTTGGGGCTCACTGGTTTCAAATGACTAGTCTAATATTATCTACCTAGTAAGTAGATGAAACAGAATTGATTCCAAGAATCCTATGTGTTTTGCATTAATAACTCATTGTATCTCTGGATATAAGACCTATTTCAACAGAAGAAAACTTTGAAGAAATACAAGTTTGAGCAGCTGTTACAGCATTTGATGGAAGATAAATATTTGTTAAAAAAAAAGTGATCTACAACACAAAACTGAAACAAACCCTGTGGACAAAAGGAAGCCAGTAAGGAAAAGATTTGCTTGCTAGAAAGAGAATTCTAATCAAAAGTACGTGGTTGTCTCTGAGATAGTTATGGGCTAAACACATCACCTAAAACTATATTGACTAGGATAATAATCAGTGCACCTTTAGCATAACTAGGTTCTAGAACACCACCTACCCTGAACATTTTCTTTCATTAACATTACTTACGGTTATTAGAACTAATTTTTTTTTTTTTTTTCTGAGAAGGAGTCTTGCTTTGTCACCAGGCTGGAGCACAGTGGTGCAGTCTCAGCTCACTGCAACCTCCACCTCCCGGGTTCAAGCTATTCTTCCACCTCAGCCTCCCGAGTAGCTGGGACTACAGGTGTGTGCCAAATGCCTGGCTAATTTAGAACTAAATATTTTAAACACACTTTCTCTTACTTACCTCTCTACTCTTCCACATGTGCCTCTTTTTCTTCTCACCAATCTATATGTTGAACTTCTAAGATATTTCTCTTGCTTAGCACCACCAGCATATACCCACATAAGCACACTTTTGTACTCATGCTTACTCTGCCTCTAAAATCTTCTGTTACCTCATTTATTTGATTGATCAAGGCTTGATTTGAAAGTAACCTAATCTATTGTCCCAGATTCCACTAACTCAGATATATCCCCTCAGCTCAGCTCCTGTGACACTCTTCTTTTTAACCTACGATCGATCTGTAGAATTGCCTGTTCATTCGTCTCTCTCTTTTGTTGGCTTCAGGACCAAGTAATTGCTCTTTTTTTAGAGGCAAAAATAAATACTTCTTTAAAATGAAAAAAGTCACAAGTTATACATTTAAAAAGCTGAAATATGATATGAAAACACACAATGCAGAAAGATAATGCTGTATTTTTACTTATGTTTATTTATCTTTTGAGGTATACTCAAATACCATCTCCTCTTTCTCTGACCACCCTGTATGAAGGAACCAGCTCCTTTTTCATTAGTTGATATCCACTTACCCTGCTTTTTTAAAAATTTCATAGCACTTATCCCTTGGGCTGCCATATCTATTCCTATTTGTTTATTGTCTTTCTTCCCCACTAGAATATAAACTTGATGAGGACACAGACATATTTGTCTAATTGGCCTTTTTCTGCCAAAATCCAGAACATGGTAAGTGCTCATGAAATGCTTGTTTAGTAAATGTTGACAATTTTCACACAGAATTCCATATTTTACAAAACATATGAAAAATATGATTCAATTATTAAAAAGTAGTCATATGTATAAGAAAAATATCAGAATTAAATCAAAATATTAAAAGTGACTATTTCTGCATATATAGTTAATGACTATTATTTTCTTCATTCTGTTTTTCTAGATATTTCAATTTTTTTTCTTTTATAGTAACTGCACTTTTCATCTCTGTATGTCAAGTCTTGAATTGTGTAATATGTGGGCCTTAAGTGCTGGTGTTCTTAAGGCTGTACTGTTAGACTGCACTTCCTGGCTCTTGAAATTATTTTCTTGTGTGTTCTTATTTATTCCTTCAAACATCACCTACATGATATTGATCCCCAAATCTTTATTTCTGGTCCCTAACTTTTCATGAGGCCCAGACCTTGGATAACTCTGTTAGGATATCCAAAAGGCACTTTGAATACAATTTGGCTAAGTGCTCACCCATTTTTGTAAACAGCTGTGAGCCTGGCACTGTGATAGATGCTTTGTATAACCTACTCATAACCGCACTATAAACCAAACGAGAAAATCAAAACTAAAAAGGTTAAGGGACTCACAAAAGTACTAAAGAATCTCATTTCAGGCAGCTGGAGAGCTTTAGTTAGTCCAGAGTCCTTTGAGGCTTGATGGGCAGCAGAGTCCAAGAAGACAGGTCAGAGGCACTGTCTGCTCAGCCCTGGACAAACAGCCTTTTATGAAAATGTCACGCTGCCACAAAATCCTTCACAAGTGATATCAGCACAGGGATCAATATTTCAGTTGGTGCATATTATTTTCCATTCTGTCCATGCTTTGCAGGCTCACAGATCTATGCCTTGGCTTAGTTGTTGGCTGTTTGGAATGTTCTTCCTTCTCGACTCCATCAATAAAAGCCCTCCTTTATCCTTTAAGTCCATTCTAAAGGATGACATCTACATTAGCCCTACTCCAATTCTTACAGTAAAAATAAATACTCCATCACACAGTATTCTTCTTCCACTTCCATTGTAGTTCTATTCCAATTTTCCTATCATCGAAATTAGCTCTTGAATGGCTGCCAATAGAACCACCTGGCAAGCTCCTTGCAGGAAGTTTCTGTCCCATTCACTTCAGGATCCGACCCGTGCCAGCATAAATTATTGCTTAGGTAAACTTTCCAAAGCTTGTATATTTAAATAGTTGCCCAATATATGCTGTGACAATTATTCCTTTGGGTTATTATAATAGTTATTAACTAAATAGAGAAACATATATTGAAACAAACAAAATAATTCAACAAGACTCTCAATAGCAATAGAGTTAAAATCCATTGAGCAGCTAGTCCCTTTTAGGCTAATTCATATTACCTTTAACCTTCAAAACAATTCTGAGAACAGAGGGTGAAGAAACTATAGGAAATGATAGAGATAACTAAATCCATTTAACTCTGGAATTAAGCTACAATAAAGTTGAGAATTATGATTACCAAACACAATTTTTCTATACATAGTGTAGGAACAACTGAATAACCATGTGGAAAAAGTAATACAGATGGCTCTCTCACAAGTTACAATAAATTATAGATGAACCTGAATTCAAGACTTAGATATAAAAAAATGAAATTGTATACTAGAAGAACATTTGAGAGTTAAAAATAAATACTAGAGTTAGAAGGCTTTTATAAGTTTAAATATTCAGAAGTCATAAATTTTGCTATATGAACAAACAAAAAAACAAGGACAATATCAGCATAGACAGCATAGACAATTTATTAATATTGTATATAAATAACTTTTCTACATATTGATTAGAAAAGACCAACAATCAAATAGATTAATGGGAAAATGATGTTATGAAATAATTTATAGAAAAATAGATATGAATGGGCCAGGTTCAGTGACTCACACCTGTAATCCCAGCACTTTGGGAAGTCAAGAGGAGAGAATCCCTTGAGGCCAGGAGTTCAAGACCAACTTGACCAACATGGCAAAATCCCATCTCTGCTGACAAATACAAAAATTAGCCAGGTGTGGTGGCACTCATCTGTAGTTCCAGCTGCTTGGGAGGCTCAAGTGGGAAGATCACTTAAGCCTGGGAAACATGGGTGGCAGTGAGCCAAGATTGCCCCACTGCCCTCCAGCCTGGGTGACAGAGTGAGATTTTGAAAAAAGTAAAAAAGAAAAGGAAAGAAGGAAGGAAAGAAGGGAGGGAGGGAGGAAAGGAGGAAGGAAGGAATAGGTCTTAAATACATAGAAATGTATTCAAGAAACATATTCAACTTAACTCATGAGAAGAGAAATGCAAATAGAAATTACAACACAACATTTCCTACCTGTCAGAATGGCAGAGGTCAAAATATTTGATAACCTATTATGTTAATGAGTATGTACAACAACTTGCACTCTTATGAATTATTGGTAGAAGTTTAAATAGTACAATTATATTAAGAATAATTTGGCAACTTACATCAAAAATGGAGATAGCTTTTGACTCAGTAATTCTACTTCGGAAATTTTATCTTACTAATAGACTTGCCATTCATCACATACACATTCAAGGCTATTGATTACAACATCTTTATTTTGGGATCATAGAGACTGAAAATAAATGCCCATCAATAGGGAGCCAGTTAATAATTATGAAAATCTATGTTACATAATAATATGCAACCATCAAAATGAATGAAACAGCTTTATGCAACAGATGTGGAAAGATCTCAAGGTGAAATTAAAACAAATTGTTAAGTGAAAGTAGCAGGAAGAGAGCTAATACACCTAATATATTTCCATTTGTGCCAAAGTGAAAGAACATGTACCCACATGCTTATAGAAACAAAAACAATTCCAAAAGAGAGTTATGCTGAGAAAGTTCCATTCAACAGGTAAGGAAATAAATAATCAGAAATCTTATGAATTACTTTCCAAGACCATCAATTAACAAAGTCATAGATATAACCCAGATTATCTGACACGAATCATTTTGCTTTTCTCCCTAGCTGAGATGCCAGGTTCTCCAGTGAGCAATGGGACTTCAGAGACAAGAGATGTGGCTCTTACATTGGAAGAACTCAGAGTAGGAGGAGGGGAGACATAGAACTGCAATAACATAGCAGCATAGTGGCAGTCATGAGCTCAGGGCTCTGTGGAATCACCAAGGCGTTGGAGTGCTTTGAAGGGATGTAGAGATTAATGCTTGAGTTGAGATTTATGAATTAATACTATCACAAAGAGAAGAAAAGACTAAGGTCTACGAAAAGAACCAGCATGGCCGGGAGCGGTGGCTCACGCCTGTAATCCCAGCACTTTGGGAGTCTGAGGTGGGTGGATCATGAGGTCAGGAGTTCAAGACCAGACTGACCAACATGGTGAAACCCCTTCTCTACTAAAAAATACAAAAATTACCTGGACATAATGGCTTATGTCTATAATCCCAGCTACTTGGGAGGCTGAGGTAGGAGAATTGCCTGAACCTGGAGGAGGTGGAGGTTGTAGTGAGTCAATCACGCTACTGTACTCCAGCCTAGGCTACAGAGCGAGAGTCCATCTAAAAAAAAAAAGAAAGAAAAAAAGGGAAAAAAAAGAATCATATGACCCCTTCAGAGGCTCAGAATGAATGAATAGATGAATGTGTGAATGAATGGATTCATCCAAAATATATTTATTAAACATCTATTAACTCTTGGGCATGAAATGATAACCAAGTCAGACAAAGTATGCAGCTTCGTTGTCATATCCTGGGGAGGGAAGACAGGCTAAAGACATAAACAGATAAGATAATCTCAGAATAGAAAATGCTATGAAGCTTTACAAAGAAAACAAAAAGCGTGATATGACTGAGAATGAATGAAGGTGGTTAAAGGGGTGCTTTATAGACTAGCCAGGTAGGTTCTTTTGCAGAAGATGGCATTTGGACAGAGATTTCAATCATGAGAAAGAAGCTGTCAAGAAAAGAGCAAATAGGAGAGGTTTCTAGACAATAAAGCAGGAAGGACAATGGCTGTATCAAGCCTGCTTTTCTCAGGGATCAGAGAGAAGACCAGTTTGTCCTCAGCAGAGTGAGCAATAGGAAAATTAATTACAGATGGCATTGGAAAGGTAGGCAAATGCCAGATCATGTGAAGCAATAATAGAGGGTTAAATTTTGTTCTAGGCACAGTGAGAAGCTATTGGAAGCTTTGAGAAGGGAAAAGGCATGATGTGATTTGTGCTTTTAGATCATCAACTCTACCAGGTATGTGCAGATAAAACAAGTCTGGAGGCAGGGAGCCCACTGAGGAGGCTGTTACGGTAGCCCAGGTAAGAGATGCTGGAAGGTTATTCTAGGTGGGATGGAGAGAGGAGGAAAATTTAGCTGGGATATGAGGGAAAACACAAGAGAAGACTCCTGAATGATTCAGGTTCTCAGTCCCAGCAACTGTTGACTTAGCATCACCTGCAATGGGAAGATGAGGTTGAAATAAGTTTGAGTCTAAGATAGGGAGAGATCATTGTGACAACTTGTAGTCAATCCCACGATATTCATTTGATTGGCATGTGGAAGGAATAAAATAATGGGGAGAAATAAGAATACAGAAGTGAGAAAATAACTGGGCACAAAATAATGAGGCTGTTGCATGCCAGGAAATGAGTTTGGACTTTATCTTGTAATAAAAATATTTTAAAAATTTTTTCCTGGGTATTTAATATTTTTGGGAATCCTAAAGCAGCATTACTAGTTTTATTCTCACATTACAGATGAGAAAATGGAAGCACAGGAAATTTAGCATATGATCAACATCACAGAGAACAACAATAACAGCAAAAACTCAGGGTTCAAGATCCAGGCAATATGAGTCCAGCTCAGTCTCTCTTTCTCTTTCTCTCCCTTCCTCTTTCTCCTCCTTCTCCTTCTTGTCTTCATCTTTGTGTTCTTCTTCTCTTCATTCTCTATCATCTGTCCCTCTGTCTATAACCACATACATCATTTAAAAAATTTTAAGTAACCACAATATAAAAAAGCAGATGAAAACAATTTAAATAACATATTTTCCTTAGTCAACTATATCCAAATATTTTCATTTCAACATGTAAGTATAAAAATAATCAATTTAATGTTTTACATTCTTTTTCACACTAAATCTTCAACATTCAATTTGTATTGTGTCCTTTCTTCACCTCTTATCCACACCATTCACATTTCAAGTGCTCAGCAGCCACAGGTGGCTCACAGTTGCCATACTGGACAGCATAGGTACAGAGCCTGTGATTTTTACCAATACAGAACATTCTAGAGGAAAATGCTTGGATTATTGTTTCAAAAATAATGCAAGATTGTAGAACTTCAATGGTACAGCAAACCTACCAAGAGTAGATGGGGAGGAATTGAGATTGTCTTAGTTTGTTTTGTGTTGCTATGAAAGAATATTTGAGGCTATGTAATTTATTAAGAAAAGAATGATTACCTGGCTTATGATTCTTCTGGCTAGAAAGTTCAAGACTGGCATCTGGTGATGGCCTCAGGCTGCTTCCACTCATGGCAGGAGAAGGGCAGCCAGCCTTGCAGAGATCCCATGGTGAGAGAGGAAACAAGGGAGAGAGGGAGAGGTACCAGACTCTCTTTAACAGCCAGCTCTCTCTTGCAGGAATGAATAGAGTTAAAACTCATTCATCCCCAGGGACGATATTAATGTATTCCTGATTCAAATACTTCCCATTAGGTCCCATTTTCAACACTGGAGATCAAATTTCAATATGAGGTTTGTAGGGAACAGATATTCAAACCATAGTGGAGATAAAGGATTTTTGGATTTCTTATTTCCAGAATTTTTCTAGGCGCTGCCATTTCTTACCTCAAATACCCCACACCCCTTACTTGTCTCTCAGCTTCCTTCTTTTCTTACGAATGGATGGAGGTGACAAAGGATTTATGACTAAGAGTATTGGTAATGGTGCTCACCTCTGTACCCAAGGCTTACAGACATCATGTTTTTGTATATACAGTTTGAATACAAAACATATAATTAGGTGACAATAAAGAATGTTAGTGTTACTTTGTGCAAGAACATTATTATAAAAAGTACAAACCATTATCATCTTCACAACTTAGGAGCCCTTTTTAAACTTTATAACATCCCCATGGAGCAAATCTATAGGCTGAATTTACAAATCTCTCTCTCAAGAAAATAGATCACTTCCTTTCTAACATGAATAATATTTATGCTTACATGTAGGTCAGAGTCAGCCAAACAGCTCTTGTGTCTGAAAGTCTATTTTAGACTTGGCTGTCATGACAACCATGGGTTTTGGCCCAGGTGTCTTCTATCTCCTGACACATAGACAGCAGGTTTGTAGGCCTGGCTGTGATTTCTGGGGAGCAACACTTAGGAACTGCCATACGATGATTCAGCCCACTTGGTTTTGGCAGGGGTGCTGACCTAACAAACTGCAAAAAAATTCTCTTCCACATGTATTCTTAATTTATCAATTTAGAATTAGAAGAGGACACAGTGGGGAGGGTTATGATCACTAATGGGCAATGTTGTCATGGTACTGCACGAGCAAGGAAGGCTGGGAAAGAGTCAATAGAGTGAATAACGGCTATCATTTGAGAGGTGCTTGATCCTAGAATCCAGATTTGAGGTTTCAGTCCTCTGAGCTCTCATCCCAGTCCAGGGACCTAAGGTATGAAGTCATTCCCTGGGAAGGAGCCTGCTCTGAAACAGCTTTGACTGCCCAATCTGAATAGCCCATCTCCACTTCATTCTAGTCTGGGGAATCCAGGGGTGTTGATGACATCCTGTCTCTGCTGCCCACCAAACATGAGTGTTTCTAGGATTGCCTAATCTGGGACAATGGTTCTCAAATTTTGCTACATCGCAAAATCATCTAGGAAGATGTTAAATCTCCAGATCTTCTGGCAAAACCCTATATCCATTAAATAAGACTATCTGGGCTACGAGGCTTATGAAAATCAGGACATTAGTAGTTTGTACAATCAAGGCTGAGACGCACTGACCTAAAACAAGCTGGGAGTGGACTGTGATATCATATAGAAGCTTGATTTATAGATTTAAAAAAATTAACGTGAAATACTAACAGATTTTATCTGATTGGCTAGAACAGTGGTTATCAAAGGGTTGGTTTTACAACCCTTTTTACTCTTAAAAATTACTCAAGGTCCATAGTGCTTTTATTTATATGGGCTATATCCATTGATATTATCTGTACTAGAAATTATACCTAAGATTTTTTTTTTTTTTTTTTTTGAGATGGAGTCTTACTCTGTCACCGGGCTGGAGTGCCGCGGCGCGATCTTAGCTCACTGCAATGTCTACCTCCTGGGTTCAAGCGATTCTCTTGCCTCAGCCTTGCCTCAGCCTCCCGAGTAGCTGGGACTACAGGCATGCAAACCACACTCAGCTAATTTTTGTATTGTTAGTAGAGACGGGGTTTCCCCATGTTGGCCAGAATGGTCTCAATCTCTTGATCTCATGATCTGCCCACCTCGGACTCCCAAAGTGCTGGGATTACAGGCATGAGCCACTGTGTTTGGCCAAGAAATTTTTTTACAGCACAAAAATGCACAAGCACACATTCTGTTAGCCATCAGAACAATGATGGCATTATAGGCCATGGATTCTTTTGAGAAGTGCACAGTAAAATCACAAGAGAATGACAGTGAAAGAAGCAAATGATCCCTTTGTATTATCACGGCAACAGTTTTGACTTGAGGACTCCCTGAAAGGTTCCCAGGGATACCAGGATTTTTCCAGACCACATTTTGACAACTGTGGGGCTAAATTTTCTCATGATTTTGAGAAAAATATACAGGTTATATTTTTCCTGGGAATAATTTATATTCTGACTCATGTTTCGTACTTTCACAATTGGAAACATACTGACATATATCTCTTAGCAGGGACAGTGGACTAATTAATTCTCTGACTCTGGCAAAACATAAAATAAGTGAGTATTTTCTAATAAGCCTTTCTCTACCTCTATAATGTTGTCACGTCTCACCTCTCTATCCTGGTCACCACTCCTGGGATGTCAGGGAATGTTAACATGTTAAATTCACATCGTAATAAATAACGATATAGTTTGGATTAGGCATATTGAGCAATTTCTGTTTAAGTTATTGGATTCTATTCTTAGTTAAGGATTATTTTATAAATGAAGAAGAAATCAGTGTCTGGTAGAGGTTAAACCCTTGCATGGTCTTGCAATTTTTACATGTTAAAGCAGAGGGTGGATGCTCCCTGTATAACCCCAGGCTGCCTGTATAACCCTTCCCTTTAAACTTTATATATTTGACTTCTGTGAGCAATGAGTCTACTAGCACTATAGCAAAATACAAGTACTTTTGGGTCCTTTTCATTTTCCACATGAAATGTAGACATTACTAAAGAACACACACACACACACACACAGACACATACACACGTACAGACACACACACACACCTATATCTAAATATAATTATCAGCAATAAATATTCAATACATTTCTCATTTATTATATCATCTGCCTCATCTATATCACATAAATATCAGAAATAAGAAAACAAATGTTAAGTGACTTAGATTCTAGTAAAAAAAGGTGTGTGTATTTGTGTTCCTTAGGGCTGTGTAGGGGAAAATCTTAAAAAGTAACTGAAGAAAAGAATGCTGAAACTTGTAATTTCCACCATTTTCTCCCTCAGATACCTCTTTCGGGACTGGTGTTTCTGTGGACTTTTGAAGTTTTTACCATCTCATAGTAACTTAGTATGAGGAAGAAAACATTTCCAACCCCAGCTGTACAATAGATTCTTCTGGAAAGATTTTTTAAAAGTTGGAAAAGAAAGGAAAGAGGAAAATATTCCCCAATTTCTGCTCCTCACACTCAGACATTCTGATTAATTGGCCTGGGGAGGGACCTGAACATTGGTATTTTTTTCAAAGCCCCCAGGGTGGAGAACCACTGTGCCAGACGGGAAGGCAGAGAGCTTCGGTGTCAGGATACCTCATTCTGGACACTATCACAATATGTGCATGATAGAATCCAGAATGAAGCAAGTCACTCTATCAGTTTCCTCCCTTCAAAGGAGATATCAGCATATACTGCAAGGCCTATAGGATATCCAGGCCTGAGAGAAACCACGTATCAGTTTCCATGGGAATGGTGAGCAGAGAATCCAACTAATTCGTATGATAAGGTCACCTTCTTGATGTTTCTGTTCAGCAGACACCTGGAAAATTAGAGTTTCTACTTTTCACTTTCCTGCTCCTTGTCTAACATAAACTTCACCCAAGCAAAAAAAAAAAAAAAAAAAGAGAGAGAGAGAGAAAGAGAGAGAGACTGCACACGAGTGCATAATAAAGCGTTATTGTCCATCTGCCTGCTGCCAGATGCAAGCAGGACTGTATCCTTTGAGGTTGGTCTTCTGCTTTTGTTGTTAACCTTGCACATCTCTTCTGCCAGCTTTATTGTCCTACAACACCAATGCTTTTAATGCGTTTTCTGATAATGTTTTCTACACATTTTTATCTAGGAAATATTCTAACCACTCACAGTGCTCCTTGTCCTCCACCATTGCTCCATTCCTAAGGAAGAAGAACCCTATGGTGGACCAGCTAAAGAAAGCCACATCACGGCGAGGAGAGCTCTAGGTACGTGCAGGATGGAGCTTCATCTTTTTGGGATTCTCCATTGTGTTAGCTCTCTATGTGATTGGTGCTATGAGATAGGCCTAGGTTGCTGTATTCATTTTCTGTTGTTGAGTTACACATTACCACAAACTTAGTGGCTTAAAATATCACACATTTACTATCTCATGGTATTTGTGCATCAGAAGTCCAAGAACGACTTAGGTGAGTGTTCTGCTCAGGGTCTCACGGGGTATAACTAAGGTATCATCCAGGCAGCGTTCTCATCTGGACACTCAACTAGAAAAGAATCTACTTCCAAACTCATTAGATTGTCAGGAGAATTTATTTCTTTGCAACTGTATGACTGAGAGTACCAGCATCTTACTGTTAGCTGGAAGTTGTCCCCACATCTTCCGGGCCACTGTGGTCAAGGCCAGCAGGAGAATCAAGCTCTCCAGTCTGCTAGGGAGGAGTCTTATGTAATGTAATTATAGGAGTGACATCCCATCCCCTTTGCCATTGTCTGTTGGTTAGAAGCAAGTCATAGGCTTCACTCATGATCAAAGGGAGAGGATCACACAGAGTCATCTTGGACATTTTCAACACAGTTGACCACCTTCTGGGAGGAGTCTGTTAGAATGTTCCTAGAGGATGAAGATTAGGTCCAGAGAAAAGAAAAATGGAGAGATGCATATTCGCTTTGAGGGAAGAAGACTCAAATGTTAAATGAGGATGTTAAATTTGTGGGGTTAAAGACTGAGTACTGGCTCTATAGAAAGACATGAAGAAGCAGGCCACATGGCTAGTGTATTAGTTCATTCCTGCATTACTGTAAAGAAATCCCTGAGACTTGATAATTTATAAAGAAAAGAGGTTTAATTGGCTCATGGTTCTGTAGACTGTACAGGAAGCACAGTGGCTTTTGCTTTTGGGGAGGACTGAGGAAGCTTCCAATCATGGCAGAAGGCAAAGGGGAAGCTGGCACATCTTACATGGCTGGAGAAGGAGAAAGAGAAAGGAGGGAGGTGTCACACACTTTTAGATGACTGATCTCATGAGAACACACTATCATGAGGATGGCAGCAAGGGGATGCTACTAAACCATTCAAAAGAAACCACCCTCATTATCCAATCACTGCCTACCCAGCCTCATCTCCAAATTGGGGATTATGTTTAAAGATGAGATTTAGGTTATGCTACACTTCCCAACTATATCATTCCACCCTTGGCCCCTCCAAATCTCACGTCCTTCTCGTATTTCAAATACAAATCATACCTTCCCAATAATCTCCCAGCATCTTAGGTCATCCAGTATTAACTCAAAAATCCAGTCTCATCTAAGACAAGGCAAGTCTCTTCTACCTATGACCCTGTAAAATAAAAAACTGGTTAGTTACTTCAAAGATGCAATAGGAGTACAAACATTGGGTAAATGTTCCTGTCTCTATAGAGATAAATGAGCTAAAAGAAAGGAGCTACAGGCCCCACACAAGTCTGAAACCCAGCAGGGCAGTCATTAAAACTTACAGCTCCAAATTCATATCTTTTTACTCTATGTTCCACATTCAGGGCACACTAATGCAGGGGGTGAGATCCTAAAATCTTGGGGAGCTTCTTCCCTGTGGCTTTGCAAGGTTCAGCTTCTAAGGCTACTCTCACAGACTTGTGTTGAGTGCCTGAGGCTTTTCCAGGGTGCAAGCTGTCATGGATCTACCATTCTGGAGTCTGAAGGATGGTGGCCTGTTCTCCCAGCTCCACTGGGCAGTGCCCTAGTGGGGATTATGTGTGGGGGCTCCAGCCCTACATTTCCTTTCTGCACTGCCCCAGTAGAGGTTTTCTGTGAGGGCTCAGCCCCTGCAGAAGGCTTCTGCCTTGCCATGCAGTCTTTTGCATACATTCTGTTAAATGTAGGTGGAAGCTCCCAAGCCTGAACTCTTGCTTCACAGATGGAAGCTGCCAAGGCTTATGGTTTACACCCTCTGAATCAGTGGCCTGAGCTGTATGTGGGCCCCTTTGAGCCACAGCAGGAGCTGGGGTTGAAGTGGCTGTGATGTAGGGAGCAATGTCCTAAGGCTTCAAAGGGCAGGCAGCAGGGCCCTGGACCTTGTTGACAAACCATTTAGTCCTCCTAGGCCTCTGGGCTTGTGATGGGAGGAGCTGCCGCTGAGGTCTCTGAAATGCCTTTGAAGCCTTTTCTCCATTGTCTTGGCTATTACCACTTGGCTCCTTTTTACTCATGCAAATTTCTGCAGCCCACTTGAATACCTTCCTTGAAAATGGGCTTTTCTTTCCTATCACATAGTCAGGCCACAAATTTTCCAAACTTACATGTTCCACTTTCATTTTAAATATAAGTTCTAGCTTTAAGTCATTTCTATGACCCTGCACCTGAGCACAGGGTGTTAGAAGCAGCCATGCTACATTTCGAAGGGTTTCTTCTTAGAAGTTCCTTCCACCAGATACCCTAAATCATCACTCTAAAATTCAAAGTTCTGCAGATCTCTAGGGCAGGGATACAATGCAGCCAAGTTTTTTGCTAAGGCATAACAAAAGTGACCTTTGCTCCAGTTCTCTATAAGTTCCTCATTTTCATCTGAGACCTTGTCAGATGGCCTTCAATGCTCATATCACATATCACTATCAGCATTTTGGTCACAACCATTTAACCAGTTTCTAAGATGTTCTGAAATTTCTTTCATCTTCCTGGTTTCTTCTGAGCCCTTCAAACTCTTCTAACCTCTGTGTTACTCACCTCAAAAGTTGATTCCACATTTTCAGATATCTTTATAACCATGTCCCATTTCACAGTAATAATTTTCTGTATCAGTCTGTTTTCATATTGCTATAAAGAAATACCTAGACTGGGTCATTTATAAAGAAAAGAGGTTTAATTGGCTCGTAGTCCTTCAGGTTATACAGGTGCATCTGCTCAGCTTCTGAAAAGGCCTAAAGATACTTATTTATTTTTTTAAAATTTTACTTTAGGTGTATACTATATCTGGTATTTCTCCCCATGTTATCCCCCCCACCCTCTCACCCTCCCCACCCCACTCTGTCCCTCCTTTAGCCCCCCAAAACTGCCCCCAGTGTGTGATGCTCCTCTCCCTGGGTCCACATGTTCTCATTGTTCAAAACCCTCCCATGAGTGAGAACATGTGGTGTTAGGTTTTCTGTTCTTGTGTCAGTTTGCTGAGAATGGTTTCCAGATTCATCCACATCCCTACAAAGGACACAAACTCATCATTTTTTATAGCTGTGTATTATTCCATGGTGTATATGTGCCACATTTTCTTTGTCCAGTCTATCATTGATGGGCATTTGGGTTGGTTCCAGGTTTTTGCTATTGTACACAGGGCTTCAGTGAACATAAGTGTGCATGTGTCTTTATAGTAGAACAATTTATAGTTCTCTGGGTATATACCCAGTAGTGGGATTGCTGGGTCAAATGGAATTTCTATTTCTAGATCGTTGAGCAATTGCCACACTATCTTCCATAATGGTTGAACTAATTTACACTCCTACCAACTGTGTAAGAGTGTTCCTATTTCTCCACATCCTCTCCAGCATCTGTTGTCTCCAGATTTTTTAATGATCGCCATTCTAACTTGTATGAAATGGTATCTCAATGTGCTTTTGATTTGCATTTCTCTGATGACCAGTGATGATGAGCATTTTTTCATATGTTTGTTGGCCTCATATATGTCTTCTTTTGAAAAGTGTCTGTTCATATCCTTCGCCCACTTTTGAATGGGGTTGTTTGTTTTTTCCTCATAAAGCAGTTTTAGTTCTTTGTAGATTCTGGATATTAGCCCTTTGTCAGATGGGTAGTTTGCAAAACTTTTTTCCCATTCTGTTGGTTGCTGATTTGCTCTAATGATGGTTTTTTTTTTTCTGTGCAGAAGCTCTGAATGCCTAAAGATACTTATAATCATGGCAGAAGGTGAAGGGGAAATAGGCACATCACATAATGGGAATAGGAGCAAGAGAGTGAGGAATGAGGTACTATACGATTTTATACAGCTAGATCTTGCAAGAACTCACTTACTATCATAAGGAGAATACCATTTGGATTGTACTAAACCATTCATGAGAAAACTACCTCCATGATTCAATCACCTCCCACCAGACTATACCTTCAACATTAAGGATTATATTTCAAGATGAAATTTGGGTTGAGACACACATCCAAACTATATCAGACAGCCTCTACTTCAGGCCTTAGATTAGAGGACAGCAGAAGTCCATGTGTCTCCTCTGTGGCCCTCATCAAGGTGAAGGCCACAGGAGACTCTGTGGCTGAATCAGAAGAACACCAGTAGTTGTAGTGAATGCCTGAGCAGCTATCTGGAATCTTGGATGCATAAAGCAATCAATATCTAACATGGTAATTCATATTGTAGAGCTTTCTGTTTTCCCAGGGATTGTTTCTGCCGCTTTTTCTTATAGCTAAACTTATTCATATTTCAACATTGAACTTGAAACACATTACTCAACTCCTTAGGCATCATCCACCCTCATGTTCTCTGTTAGGTCACTCTCCACTGGCTAACGCATAACCTGTACTTGCCTTCTTTCTGGCATTCTCTCTTATGAAATTCTGTTTACATAGTCAATCCACCATGTGCCATTTGGGGTCAAGGATCATAGTCTTAAACTCTTTATCGAGTTTTTAGCATAAAACCTGTCACATAATAAATGCCCTTTAATTTTGAACTGTATTCATATAATCCTGCTATTTATGTAAAATAAGAGATAACATATAAAAGTGAATGATACCCAGAAAACACTAAACCATTACGTTATTCCCCTTCTATGTTAAAACATAAAATTAATTAACAAAAATTCTTAGGACACTTGTTAGCACAAGATTTTATTCACTGCAGAAAGAAATTTGTGTTTCTGGAATTAGCCACCTAATGCCAACAGGAACTTGAAAGCTTAATGCTTCTTTTTCCCTTATGGTTTCTCTTATAATTTTTAGTGGTTTGTTGATCAATCTGAAAAAGGTAAATATAGTTTTGAGCCTTCTTGCCTTTCAGCATGTTTGCTTTTGAGTCAGCCATGAACTGTTACAGTGGAGAAATACCTTCTCTGTGTCCCTCTAAATAACCCTCAGGAATCTTCATTTCAAGAGAATGGGAATGTGGAATGGCTTCTGGAACAATTGGGCTTTTGTTATCAAAATTTGGATTCTACAGTCCTAAGATGGGCCCCAAATTGCCTTTCATCAACTAGAGTTCTTGGTTCACAATTTAACAAATTTTTTAAATTAATTAATTTATTGTTTTAATTTTTGAGACAGTCTCTCTCTGTTGGCCAGGCTGGATTGCAGTGGTGCCATCTCAGCTCACCGCAACCTCTGCCTACTGGGTTCAAGTGATTCTCCTGCTTCAGCCTCCCAGGTAGCTGGGACTAAAGCTGTGTGCCCCCACACCTGGCTATTTTTTTTTTTTTTTTTGTATTTTTAGTAGAGATGGGGTTTTGCCATGTTGGCCATGGCTAGCTTCCAACTCCTCAAGTGATCTGCCTGCTTTGGCCTCCCAAAGTGCTGGGATTACAGGCATGAACAACCATGCCTAGCCAATTTTTTTTTTTTTTTTACCAGTTGTTTATGACATTGAGCAAGTCATTTGACTTCTAAGCCTCAGTTTCCTCAACTGAAAACAATCAGAGTGACAACTGAAAACAATCATTAGATTGCCAGGAGATTTGTTTTCCTTCTTTCTTTCCCTTTTGAGAATTTCATTTTTAAAAATAAGGAACATATAAACCAGAAAGAGATTTTAGTTCTGTTGGCCTTTCTGCTGGTAACTAATGAAATCACTTAGCATATTTTCTGTTAGTGTTCCTAGAAAAGTGAGTAATTAGAGTTTCAAGAGGGCTGAGAAATATTCTGCTCTAGAATATACTCCCCAGAAATGTAATCCATTGAACATCAGCAGGTTTGCTGAGCCTTTAACACAAAAAAGGTACATGTGAATCTTAACGAGGATAACACAATTTCAAGACTTACTTAATCATGGGACACTTTTTCAAAACAAGACTTATGTATTGTACAATTTTCAGATGTGCTAGTGTAATTTGCTACCTCATTTTAGAGGACAATGAAGTCTAGAGAGGTTAAGTAACTTTTCCAATATCACCCAGTACACCAAAGATATGCTTCACTTCATCAGTGAGTCTTTCTACTAATTTATTTTACAAGTAATTTATAATAAAGAGAATATAGTTTCATTCTAGGGAAAAATAATTTACTTGAGTTAAAAATTTACCCCCAGCTCCAGTCTGAAAGATGGAGAGCAAGTTTTAATTGCCTTGACATAAACACATCCTCATTGTTCAGTGACTGTAAAGAAAGGTATGGCAATGCTATGACTTCTCTCTCTGTCTAGACAGAACATGAAGGACAGCTGAGATGTGCTACTCACAAACTGTCATCTCTGTTAGAGGAAATGATGACATGTGGAGATGGGGCTTGTACAAAATAAATCCTTGTGATAAACAATTCATCTGGCTGAAAGTTCAAATCTTGAATCGAAATGTAAACTATGTCTAAGAGATGGCCCTTTCACTGTAATTTTTTCCCTATTCTCATTATCTTTATTTTTCTAAATATTACTAGTCTTGTGACTTTAATACATTACTTATCTGTTTAGAGACACTGTTTTATCTATAAAATATTAATTATATCATCTACAAAGGATAGAAAATCCTAGCAACCCCCAAACTTGAGTTGGGTCCCCCATGAACAATACTATAGAAAAAAGGATAAACTACACCTAGAATGAGCCTGAACGGGATTGAAGCTTAGTTTTGAATAATTACAGTTCATGGTATTTGAACATCATTACATTGACTTTGAATTGATATGGAATGTTTGAATAATCTAAATTGCTGACATTTGTTGTAGTTTGTTAGGGCTGCCATAACAAAGTATTACAGACTTTGTGGCTTAAACTACAGAAATTGTTTTCTCCCAATTCCAGAGGCTAGAAGTCTGAGATTAGAATGTATCAGGGTTGACTTCTTTTGAGATAAATCTCCTTAGCCTGTACGTGGCTGTCTTCTCCCTGTGGGTTCATGTGGCTTTCCTTCTGTGTCTCTCTTGATCTCCTCTTTTTAGAAGAACAACAGTCATATTGGATTAGGCCCACCCATACAAACTCTTGTTACCTTAATTATTCTTTAAAGGCCCTATCTCCAAATCCAATCACATTCTTTTTTTTTTTATTTTTTATTTTTTATTTTTTTATTTTT
>NW_016107316.1:4053714-4088835 GCF_001604975.1 Cebus imitator
AGGGCCCCCGGACCAGTGTATTTTGTACGGAGAACCGCGGCTCCGGGGCGCCGACAAAGCAGCCGCGCGGGGCAAAGCAGCGGCGCTGGTGACCTGTGTAGCACCTCTGCCCGGGAGTTTCCTAGTCTGTGGGCAATAAAAATACGGCGTCCACTCACCCTCTGCGCTTTCACTGGGAGCTGCAATCCTGAGCTGTTCCTAAACGGCCATCTTGGATCCAATCTCCAATCCAATCACATTCTGAGGTACTGGTGGTTAGGACATGGTATTTGCCTCTAGATCTTGTCTGTAAATTCAACCACATTTTCAGGCTACTTAATTTTGTCCTGAAAATATGGTAGTTTCAACCCAACTATATCAGTAATTATATTATATGTAATTTGAAACTTGAAAAAACAATGAGGAATTTCCAACTGGATATAAAAAGTAAAAAAAAACACTTAAAATATGAATTACAAGAGACCCTATGAAAGCAAGGATTCAGAAACATTGAAAGTGAAAGGACAAAAAAAATGTATCATCACGTAAAAGTCAACTAAAATGTACTTCCTCTAACTATTTTACTATCAGACAAAGCAGACTTTAATGCATTGACATTATTGCATTATTACTAATAAGTGTAACATGTACTAGCAATAAATGTTTCAATTTACCCTGCAGCTATCATTATTATAAATCTGTATGCATATAATAACATGTCATCAAAATACATAAGGTGATGATTGACAGAACAAGAATATATCAGAGCTTTTAAAAGCATCTTACGGATATTTCAATCTCCAGTTTTTTATTTTGCTTTTTTTGTTTGCCTTTTGCTAGCTCTAAGAGGTATCACATTTTTGTAGAGTCATTACCTTAAACTATTGCCACTGGTTGTTTTTTTGACAAACACTTTAGTGGCAAGTCTTTTTTCTCCGAGCAATCATTGAGTCAGGTCAAATGAAGGCGAGTCCTGAAAATGGAGCTTTTCCAGGATATGTAGATAGAACAAATAGTGACAATTCTCTGGGACATGAGGATTTTTGTGAGTTTCAAGCCAGTTACGCTCTGCTAGCCTGCTGATTTCTATAGCTAACCCAGTTGTGAAGCTATTGGCTTTCAAGACTATTGAAAAGCTTTGGAGAAGGGGATGGAAATGGGATAGTTAAAATGCCAAAACTCACTCTTTACTGAGATCTTGCTATTTTTTTTTTTTCTCAAATACTCTGCAAGATTGCTGCAAGCCTTTGAGTTATCTTCAGAGTTCTGAAAATGTTAATTTTGATGAAAAAAACCTGATTTTTGCCAGTGTTCACACTGATTTTATGGAGGTCCACAGACCAGCATTCCTGCTGACATTCTATAGACTTATTCTGGTACATTGCACACTGTATTATTAATATAATCATTTGTTTACCTATCTTTCTTTCCACATGACATTTAACCCAAGGTTAGAGTGTGTGTATGTAATGCTTTTCACACTATAGGTGTTTAGAAAACATTGTCAATTTAACCTGAGCAGTTAACTATAAATCCAAATGAAGAGGTAGAAGATTCTTGATCATAGCAGTGAAATCAGGCACACATATTATTTGAGGTCCAGCCAAGCCCTTAGATATTATCCAGTGAAGTCTAACTCTCCTTAATTATGGACAAAGATAATGAAACCAAGATTGGAAAAGTGACTAGCCTAGTTTTTTTAAGTGAGGTAGGTCTGGAGAGATTTATTTATATCAATGGCCTAGGCAAATGTAATCCCTAAGAGATTAAAAAACACAATAGTAAACTTCAACAGATTCCCCTCGACAAGATTTAGGATTGGCACCTTTTCCATTTAAAATCCTCATGGGAAAAATAGTTTAATCCTCAAAACGGACATAGGTGATCCTTTTATTTATTTTCTATTTCATTTATTTCTGCTGTTATAGTTCTCAGCTACTTTCTTTTAACTTTTTTTTGTGCTTAATTTAGCTATAAATTTCCCTCTAATAATGCCTTTTCCAGCCTCTCACCATTAATAATACATTGTGCATTTATTATCAGTTAGTTAAAAACAGTTCTCAGTTTATCTTGTGATTTTCATTTTGGATCATGTATTATTCAGCAGTGTCTTACTTAATTTCCAAATATTTGGAGGTTTTTAATCATTATCTTTTTTATTGTTTCTGGCTTAATTTAACTATTGTCAGAGAACATACTCTGCATGATTTGTAATCTTTTGAAACTGGCTTATTGTTGCTTTACGGCCCAGTATATGGCAAATTTTGTAAATGTCCTATGTATATGGTTTGCAATTTTTGGAATTTTGGGGTACATCATTCTATATATGTCAATTAGGTGAGTTATTAAAATCATATTTTGAAGTTTGCTGTATCCATTTTGTCTGATTTAGTTTTGCTTCGTTTATTATTTCTGAGAGGTATATGAAAATCCTTCTTTATGGTTGTGGATTTTTCCAGTTTTCAAGTTTCTT
Source organism: Cebus imitator (assembly GCF_001604975.1). NCBI lineage: Eukaryota > Metazoa > Chordata > Mammalia > Primates > Cebidae > Cebus > Cebus imitator. The sequence continues at coordinate 4,056,167 of NW_016107316.1, forward strand.
CATTTTTTTATGGTTATAGTTTTGTTTAATTTAAAATTATGTATTATAGTGGAGTGACCCTGTTGTAATTACATCTCTGCCATTCTTTCTGTCTTAAAGTTTGCTTTGATATCAGCTTGGGCTTTGCTAGAGTTTGTATGATGATGATCTTCTTATCCTTTTATTGCCAGTGTTTCTTTACTCTTTTATCATAGATATGCTTTTTGTAAGCAAGGTACAGCTTATTTTAATTTAACCTGACATTTGTCTTTTAGTTGCTACATGCATATTTAATGTAAGTACTGATATATTTAGATTTACATCGCACATCTTAGTATTTATTTTCTATTTTTCACATCTCTTCTGTTTTCTTCTGTGTCCTTTCTTTCTACTTGTTGGATTAATGAACTATTTTAAAATAATTCCCCCTTAAACACACTCCCAAGCTTGTTAATTGTACGTGATTTCATCATTCTTTTGACGGTGGGTTACCCAACGGTTACATAATCCCTTCTTCACACACTGAAGTTAAATATGTTAAGTGTGTCATAATCCAAAGGGCTAAGGATAGTTTGATATGTTTCATCCCTTCTCATCTTTTGTATTTTTAATTATCATCTTTTTTCTGCCATCATAATTTCTATATTTGTCTATTTATTAACCTTTATCCACTATGCATCACACCACCTTATGTCCCTGAATTTTCTTTGGGGATTGTTTTTCTTCTTCCAACATAATTCCCTCTGGTATTTCCTTAGGCGAGTTTCTGCTGGTGACAAATTCACTCAGCTTTGTTTGTCTAAAATGATTTCAATGACCATTTGTCCTAATATATATCTTCGTTTTTGTTTTTTGAAGACATTTTTATTGTTATAGAATTCTAGGTTGGCAGTTACTTTTTAATAACATCCTTCTGGTCTTCTGTTTTTCCTACTTCTCATGTTGTTGTATTAAAGGCAATGTGTATTTTTTTCTCTCTGGCAGATTTTAAGAATTTTTTGTTTTTCTGAAGTCCAACTATGATGGGCTTACATGGAATTTTACTTGTGTTTTTTCTTTCTTAGGATATATTTTATTGGTTTGGAAAATTGTCATACATTGTTTTTTCAAATATTGATTTTGCTCCTTTTTTCCTTTCTGGAATTTCAATTACTTGCATGTTAGGTTGCTTTTTTTCTTTTTTTTTTTCCCCCCTGCAATGTATTATGTATTCTTTTCATTTTTTGTATTTTCCATCAATTTCTCTTGGGATTTTCAGCCTGGATATCTGCTATAGATTTAGCTTCAAGTTCATTAATTCTCTAAAGTTGTGTGCAAACTTTTCTTAAACTCATCCGCTGATGTTTTATGTCGGCTGTTTTATTTTAGTTCTATAATTTTCGTATGATTATTTTTACGGTTTCTATTCATTAAAGAAAATGTCTTGTTTTCTGTTTTCTTAAGTATATTAGTAAAAGTATTTAAAATTCTGAGGTAGGATGTAGGGCATAAAACTACAATATAGGGTGATGAACACTTTGACATTTCTATGCAGTGTTGGCATAGCAGGTTTGGGATTGTAGAAGTTAGGGAAGACATTCCAGGGAGGTGACATCCAAGTTGATTCTTACAGGATGAGGATAGTGGCCTTGTCGGAAAAAGGGAGAAAAGCTATTATAGCTTGTTCTGATGGCAATAAAAGGACTCAGAAATGTAGTATTAATATGTGGGGTGAAAATCTGTGTTGGGGGGCAGTGTAGGGCAGCTGGGATGGGAGCTGCAAGCAGCTTCTTGAGGCTCCTTCTTGTCCTGGGTCCTCTCCTATAGTTTGTGAGAATCCGCTGACAGCAAAAGAAGAGTGACACTGTCAGGCCGGTTGATTAGAAAGTCAACTCCGGTGAGTGTGAGAAAGCTGATCAGGCATGGGCAAGAACGGAGGAAAAGAGATCAAGCTGGAACATCAGATAAGGCCGATCCTGCTGGAATCTGAGTATTTCAATTTCTCTTCTCCCTCTTTCTCACTGTTTTGGCTTCTTGGGATGAGTTCTGGCTGTTTTCCTTTCATGTGAATAATGATCCTTATTTTCTTTACCCCTCATGTGACCCCTCTTCTGTGGATTAATTATTTAAAGCTTGCTGTATTTTGAATGTATGTGTCCTCTCAAAATTTATAGTTGGAACTCAAGTCTTAATGTAATAAAGGTGGGGCATTTCACAGTTGATGAAGTCATGTGGGCTCTTCCCTCATAAGTGGGATTAAGGCCCTTATAAAAAGGCTCCAGGGAACTATCTGGGCCCCTTCTGCCATTCCATTCTTTCTGCCATGTGAAGACACAGTAAGAGGTGCCATCCTGAAAGTAGAGAACAGCCCTCACCAGACACCAAATCTGCTGTCACCTTGATCTTGGACTTCTAGCCTCCAGAACAGTAAGAAATAAATTTCTGTTCTTTATAAATTGCCCAGTCTCAGGTATAACAAAACTGCATGAGATCACAGGGCATTAATTAAAGAACTTGTGTATGAGTCTCAGAATAAATAACAAATTGCATAAAATTGAGCACTGTTTTCCAAATGTAATATTTGTTGTGTTGCATGTTTTCATGCTTACGGCAAGTTTTGTGGAGCCTACCCATCACTTCTAAGTCCACAAAAGACAAAAAGGTCGCAAAATTATGCCTGATTACACTGCATTTTAAATTAAGATCTTGCCACCAAGACACTGTATCTAAAATTGGTCCTATATGTTCCCAGCTATATGGTACAAAAGAATGAGATTTGAGATCAGCTTGTCTTGAGCATTTCTTTACTTCTTTGCTCTTTATCATTACATAATTTATTTAACCTCTTATGCCTGTGAAGAGCTTGGCATAAAGTGGAAGGTCAGGAAGTGGTAATTTCCTTTCATGGTTTATCTGACAGTCCTTTCTATAGGCATGATGTACATAGTGATCTGACAGTTCCCATCTGTATCCCACCAAATCTCCATTTCTTGCAAAAGTGCAGCTACAGCTTGAGTCCTTTTCTGAATGAGGTACTGATGTGAACTGCCCATGTTACTCACCAATAAAGACTGCCAGAGATAGACTTCCTTGCCTATGTAGAAAAAAAGTAAACTGAGGAAAACGAGCAGAAAAGAAACCGCCTGACATTTATTTGAAATTAACCCACTTGGTCGACCGCAGTAATGAACTGCTTCTCCCACACATACTAGTTCCTAGTTTCACTGGATTGGCAGCTCCGATCCGGAAATCCCAGGTGCCTGAGTGAGGGCAGAGCTATGAAAATTCAAATGGGATGACATTTTCTAAGGAGAGTTGGATTAGTGCAGGGGAAAATGCTGCCAAGCTAAAAGCCTTTCAGTATGGAGGAACGAGAAACTGCATAAGCAACATCATACCTGCAACATGAGTTTATTCACAGTGAAGATCTGGTGACCTTTGTGTGAAGGAAACTTGGGCTCCATAGCCGACGTTTTCCCGTGTCTAATGCTAATGTTCCCCTTCTAATGCAAAACCAGCTCCAAAACCCATCTGCATCCTTCTAATGCTTTTCTTCTCCTTCTTGCTCTGGTTATTTTTCTGGGCACGCTTCTTACACTGTCAGAACTTAATATTATTTTACAACCCTGAGCCAAACCTTGGGAGCTTGAAGAATTGCTGAGAGGTAGACACACAAGCGTGAACTGACCCCTTTTAACACGCACGTGGCTCTTAAGATAGGGAAGAAAAAAACCCCAGGACTCTGCTGGTGTTGTGGGAAATGTTTTGTCCTTATTTGAACTCCCTTTGTGTTGGTTGGGATCTTCTTAAGGAACTCTCTTTGCTGAATTACTCTCTCGAGGACATTCTGAGGGTGATAAACTCAGAGCATGTGAGATAGAGGACTACAAGAGAGGTGAAAAAAAAGGACTCTGATAAACCCATGAAGCCCTGGGACTTTCTCCACATTCTCTAATCTTTACACAATTCTAAAGGGTGAGTAGGACTCATTCCATTTGTATAGATGAGAAAGTGGGTTCAGAAAGTTTTCCTTCTCTAGTGTCATAGACTTAGTCATGATAAAGTCCAGCATTTGTATCTAGATTTACTTACCTTCAATGTCACGATGGGAACAGTGGCCATTTACTGAGCATTGAACCTGTTTCACACACTCTAAGGACTTCGTGTCTATTACTCTAATTATTCCTTTTAATTCTATCATCATACCTATTTTAAGGTTAAAAAACATGGGCTTAGTGAGGTTTTATTACTTGTTCATGTCCATCAGTGATGAGACTTTTATGATAAGGAAAGAGCACAAAGTAAATGAGTGAGAGCTAAATGTTCCTCTTGCCCATGCCCCAGGTATTCCAATAGCACAACCTTCAATTACTAGCTTTGATCTTGAAGAATTTCTTAATAAGCACCTAATTTAGGATGCAATTGAGGTGCAATTCTAAGCACTTGCAGATCATCAGCAATCCTTCGGTCAACAAAAGATTGTGGAGTGGGGCTAACAGACATGTTATACTTATCAAAGGATCACACCCAACACAGTGGATTTTTCTAATTGTAATTGTCCCTCTTGTCACACCTCAATCACCCAGCTTCAAGGAGTGAATGTATGAAAGCTGCTGAGAAGGTGAATAATTATTCCAGAGGATACGTATTCAGTTTCGGTGCATTTGAATTCAGTTCACATCTATTGAGAGTGAATCACTGAATTACTGGATCATAGGCATTGTGTGTGAATGTTTCCAAAAATAATTATTTTATTTAGTATTCACAATTATTTATGGTAGGAATTATTCTTCCCCTCTTTTCTGATAAGAAAATCTACCCCAGTGAGGTATAGGCTATAAAAATATTAAGAGGCAGAAGAATTTGAATGTAGGCTCTGATTATTTTTTATTTTGAGCTAGAGTCTTGCTCCATCTCCCAGGCTGGAATGCAGTGGCATGAACTCAGCTTACTGCAATCTCTACCTCCCAGGTTCAAGCAATTCTCCTGCCTTCGCCTCCCAAGTAGCTGGGATTATAGGCACCCATTACCATGCCTAGCTAATTTTTTAATTTTTAGTAGAGACAGAATTTTACCATGTTGGCCAGACAGGTCTTGAACTCCTGACCTCAGGTGATCTGCCTGCCTCGGCCTCCCTAAGTATTGGGATTACAGGAGTGAGCCACCGTGCCCAGCCTAGACTTTGATTCTACTCCATATGTGATATGGTTTGGCTGTGTCCCCACCCAAATCTCATCTTGAATTGTAGCTTTCCTAATTCCCATGTGTTGTGGGAGAGACCCAGTGGGAGATACTTGAATCATGAGAGCGGATTCTCCCATACTGTTCTCATGGTAGTGAATGAGTCTCATGAGGTCTGATGGTTTTATAAGGGGAAACTCCATTTGCTTGGCTCTGAGTCTGTCTAGCCTGCTGTCACTTAAGATGTGCTTTTCAACTTCCACCATGATTGTGAGGCCTCCCCAGCTGTATGGAACTGTAAGTCCATTAAACCTCTTTTTCTTTAAAATTTACCCAGGTATGCCTTTATTAGCAGCATGAAAATGGACTAATACAGTATGCCTTTATGACAACACCACCGTACAAACTCATGCCTTTCTAATTCTGATACTTCGGTTGGACATGATTTACTGAGTGTCTGGTTGTGCCCAGGCCTGTGCCCAGTCAGCCCGTCTACACCTGAGGGAGCTGTGTTCCCACAGTTCCTCTGGGGTCCTTATACACATAGAATAATTTGGCTTGCTTCACCTTCTACATGAACTGGAAGAAAAACCACCTTTTTAAGCCCATATTTCAGTTTTCATAGCACTCTGGTGGGGAATGAAGGGGATAAAAAGGGGCACGCTGACCTGCTTCCCAGGCTTTCAGTGGGCTGAAAGGAAATCCAGAGAACTATTATGGTATAATGTTAACAAGACAAACACCTTTTTAAAGTTCATTTCTGCTGCCTTTATACAGAAAGCAGCACTGAGGTTCCTGGAGCCCCATTTGTGAAGCCATTTGGGATCACTTCATTACAGGCATTCATCTTCCCTGTGTGTATTTTTATCTTCTTTCAGGATTGTCCATAGAGCTTGGACTGCAGAGTCATTAGGCAGGGACTGCGGCTGCTCTAAGTCAATGTAAAATTCTGTCATATTGTCAGTGCTCATTTTGTCCTCTATAAGATATTGTACTTAGGGTCTTTTAGTTTTCAAATATACGACCATGTTATTTTTCAGCAGGCAAGCCTGGGCAGATGTTTTCCCCATTGGTCTAAAGATAATGCTGTTTTCCGTTATCTGCCTTGGAAAACATTGACCTTCAATAACCAACATTTGTGAACCTATTGATTACAAATGAGATCAATATTTTACTGATTCAAAGAGCTATTAGCATTTTATTTGATATAACTTTAAAAAGATAATCATTTTAGGAGTACCTGTACTTACTACATTGTATGGGAATTGTCTGTTACACACCCTGATTTCCATGAGGATGAGACCAGAGAGGTACTTTTCCCCTACAGTGGTTACAGAAGGTTGAATCATATGAAAATGTTTTAAATGATCTAATATCAACAATTTCATATAGTTCAATCTAATGCCACATGTGGAACATAGCGAGTAACAAATATTTGTTGGTTAGATGAATAGTTGGTATATAGGCATCTAGGTATGCATTAAGCCAACTAAAACTTAAAAAGGGGGGTGAAACTATTTTCCCAGTAGCAGAAAATCACTCTCTTTATAGCTGCATAAAGTGGACTCCTGTCTTTGGAGACAAAAATAAATCAATGCATTTTTGCTGCTTGAATTCATTCACCTGTTCATTCATTGACCATTTCAGTAATTATTTAGCATCTTATGTGACAGCACTATGCCAGCTGAGAAAGTGCAGAGAGAGTCCACTGTCAAATGTAGAAGATGGGGCAGTCACCAGTGGCAGCAGCACTGAGAGGAAGTACATGCCATGGTAGAATTAAGTACAGGAACCATGAGAATCTAGAGGACGGGCTCCCAAAACCGCCTGGTGTGGAGGTGACACCTAAGCTGAGTTCTGAGACATCAGTTAGGAGGTATCTGACAAGAAAGTTAGGCAAAATAGAAATCCTCCAGAAAGAAGAAACAGCATCTTCAAACACCTAGAGGTACCACTTCCCAGTGACAGGTAGGTGAGCCCAGACTGAAGAAGGGGGCAGGAGCCAGACCAGGGAAACTATTTTAAGACATTTGTATTTTATCTTGAGGGAAATGGGAAGGCAGTAAAAGGTATTAAACAAGACAGTGACCTATTCAGCTTTATGTTTTAGAACAGATCATCTGAAAAATGATTTGAGCATGTTTTTCAACTAAAATGTAAACTAATGGGAGTTTTTGCTGGTATGGAATCAAATTTGTAGCTGATTTTGGCAACAATTCTTGGTGTCTTTATTATATTGGTCTTTTCATTATGTCAATTACATCTCTAAATATTTTGGGGTGGCTTTATGTTTTTAAGGATGCTTTCTAATTTGCAAGTTGTGGTGGGTGGAGGAGTTGGTTCAAATCACCTATACCAGCATTGCTGAAAATAGAAATTCCCTTCAACAGGACTTCAGCAATAGAAATTTTTGTGAAAATTCTTTTTGTATCATGTTCTCCTTAAAAACCAGACATGAGCACAGGAGTTAGGAAGACGTCATCTTGAGTTGTTTACATATTTGCACTGAAAATAAAAAAATAAAAAAACAAATAAATCTTCCATTCACTCCAGCAAGAACCCATTGCCTGAACAGTGCTTTAGAAGAGCTATTTTTCTAGCACACACCCATATCTCTTCTCCAACACTCAAAAATTAAAGTTAAAAGAGTTACTAAAAAGCTGTTAAACTGAAAGAAAATATACCTTCACTGCATTATTTTAAACATTATTTTTTTCTTGTCATATCATTTAATTTTTAATGGTCTTTGTTTGCTATGGAAATATTTATATTTGTCTTATTATAAAAGTGCAACTGAGTTAAATTAGCATATATTTTATAAATACCTACTAGGTAGACAGAATAATGCAGACATGTTGACAGGATGGCCTGGAGTAGAGAAGGAGTTGGAAGGGAAGTTATATATTTTGCGCGACTTCAATAACTTACAGTGAAATCAGTGTAGTAAGCAGGAAAACAATTCCTTCACTAAGGATTGGCAGATGAGTGGTCAACCATTACTTGCAGATAAGTTGCTACACAGTCTTATGAATTTATTCTTTCATTTATTCTTTCATTTGTTCAACAAGTAATTACTGATCATTTGCCTTGTGCAAGGTATTGTGTCACGTGCTCTGGGGGTTAGAAAAAAATCAGAAATAAATGCTGATTTCTTTGAGTTAATGACTAGTATTATAGATAAATCATACACATAAATGTCTCTGGCAATAATCTCTAAAGCCTTTGATTACTCAACACTATTAGGAAAAATATTTTAACATATGGTCCAATATACTATTTATTATAAGTAATTTTAATTCATTTTGTAAATATACTTTTAAAAAGTAAGATATGTAGCAGCAAAATGATTTATTTTTTCAACTCAATAGAATAATTTGATTAAAATTATTTTATTAATACCAGTTTTAGTGAGAACAATATGATTGACTATGCTTATTTCTCGTCTTGTTTTAATTAGTTGCACTTAGTGATTGAGAATCTGATTTTCATTTCATATTATTTGTTTTTTTTTGCTTTTTAAATACTGTAGCTGAAAAGATTTCTTTATAGGAACACTTATATCAAAATAGAAAAATTCATCCTTGGCTTTTCTTTAAATCTTGATACACATATTTTAGTCCCAATTTTCAATTATGTAAAATTTTCTTTTTCCATGTTTTGCTTTGGAATTTGTCTCATAAATGTCAGCCTTTCCTGATGTCAATCGTTACTCCAAACTCATCTGAAGATGTGGCATTTTAAAAATCTATTTTAACAAATGAGTTTGAAATTCACTAAAACTCTTCATTAGAAAGTACTGCCTAGCCCTGTGATTCAGCATATACTGCTAGTCCTAGCCAGAAAAACTAGGCAAGAAACAGAAAAAGAAATAAAAATAATCCAATTTGGAAAGGAAGTAAACTATCTCTATTTGCAGATGACATGTTATCTATATAGAAAATCCCCAAACACACACACGCGTGCACACACACACACACACACACACCCCTACTAGAACTAATAAGTTCAGCAAAGTTTCAGGATACAAGATCAACACACAAAAGTCATTTGCATTTCTATATGCCAGCAATGAACCATTCAAGCAGGAAATTAAGAAAAAAAATTATTTACACTAATATCCAGAGAGTAAAATACCCAGGAATAAATTTTAGAGAAGTGAAAGACTTGTACACTGAAAACTATAAAACAATTCTAAAATAAATTAATGAGGAAATAAATAAAAAGATAATCTATATTTATGAATTAGAACACTTAATATTGTAAAGAAACTACTCCCTAAAAAGATCTGCAGAATCAATGTAATCCCTATCAATGGCTTTTTTCCCCCTGAAATAACAAAGCTAATTCTCAAAGTTTTCTGGAATTTCAAGGTGCTCCAAATAGCCAAAACAATATTGAAACAAAACAAAAACAAAATTGTAGGCCTCACAAATTTTCAGTTTCAAAACGTACCACAAAGCTGTGGTAATCAACACAGCATAGCTCAGGCATAAGACTAGATATACAAGCCAGTGTAACAGAATGAGAGTGCAGAAAAAATGCACACATCCATGGCCAATGGATTTTCAGCAATGTTGCCAGGCACTTCAACAAGGAAAGAACAGACTCTTAAATAATTGGTGCTAGGAAGACTTAAAAAAAAAAACATATGCAAAAGAATAAAGTTGGACTCCTTTTTTCACTCCATATATAAAAATTAACCAGCAACCTAAGTATAAGAGCTAAAACAACAAAGTTAGTAAAAATAACATGAGTAAATGTTCATGGCTTCTTATTTGGCAATGGATTCTTAGATTTGACATCAAAAGCTTAAGCAACAAAAGAAAAATAGATAAATAGCATTAATAAAAATTAAAAATATTTGTGCATCCAATTACATTATCGAGAAAGTGAAAAGACATTCTACAGAATGGTAGAAAATACCTGCAAATCATATATCTGATATAAAGGTCTAGTATCCAGATTATATAAAGAATTCTTAGAATTGAACAATAAAAAGACAATTTCCCAAGTGGACAAAGGCTGGAGTAGATATTTCTCCAAAGAAAATACTCACATGCCTGACCAGTACATGAAAAGAGATTCAATAGCACTGGCCCAAACCAGGAGAACCATTTCACATCCACTAAAATGAGTATTAAAAAAAAGAAAGAAAGGAAAATAACAAATGTTGGCAGGGATGTGAAGAAATTGGAATCCTTGTCCTTTGCTGGTGGGAATGGAAAATGGTACAGTTACTGTGGAAAACAGTTTGGTGGTTCTTCAAAATTTAAACTTAGGATTATTGTATGATGAACTATTCTACCTCTAAGTGCATACCACAGAGATTTGAAAACAGGTATTTAAATAATACCAAAAAACTTTTCCACAAATGCTTATAATGGCTGTATTCACAAGTTAGAAACAACGCAAATGTCCATCAATGAATAAAAGGATAAACAAATTATGTTGTCTACATAAAACTAATCAGTTCTAAAAAGGTATGGAGTGCTGATTCATGCTACAGCTTGGATAAACCTTGGAAACATTATGCTAAGTGAAAGAAGCCAGACCACAAAAAGTTCCACATCGTATGATTCCGTTTATATGGGTTATCCAGAATAGGAAACTTGATAGAGAAAGAAAGCAGATTGATGGTTTCCAGGGTAGAACAGCAGGGAATGAAGACAGATTGCTTAATGGGTATGGAGTGTTTTTCTGTGGTGATCAAAGCTTTTGAAACTAGAGAGAGGTAGTGGTTTTATGACATTGTGAATGCGCCAAATACCGCTGAATTGTATAATATCAAATGATTAATTGTAGGGGTTGTGAATCGTATCTCAGCAAAGAAAAAAAAAACTGTACAAATGGACATTGCAATAAAAACATATAAGACAGTTATTAAAATTCTTCGAAAAGTTTAGAATCTCTGCTTTTAAAAATTGCTGTAACATAGCAAAGCAAATAGCTACAGGTCTAGAAATAGAGATTAAATTTAAAGATTACTATATTTACTTGAAAAAACAATTATTTTCTCATGAAGCTTCAGATAAACCAGGAATTAATGAGGAAGATACTTTTAAAATTAATTTTTATTGTCATTGGAGCTATAGTGATGGGATGCATGAACAGATATATTGAATCACCTACAAATCATAGAGCTACTTAAGTTTCTTCTACTATCATACAAGTTGTAGGAAGTGCCATTGCATAACCTTATATTTTAAATTAATTTTAGACTTTCCTGAGACTGATCGTATGAAAATTCTTTTTATAGAAAAAGTTCTCTAAGAACCATCAACTCTAGTTGTACAATTTATATTTTCACAGAATTTATCAGAATTGTCACAACCTAAGCATACTTTTAACAGCTTTAAGATCACTTTCATCAGCAGAAAGATTATTCTGAAAATTCAAAATTATAAAAAATTATTTGCATCTTTCATTTTTCAAGGGACATGTCACTTTATACAGATTGAAAATGAAGTTACAAAAAGTATAAATTTTGATGTCCTAATTTACAGAAAATCAAGACATAAAAATGTTATGATCAAGGAAGACATCACATTAATAAAGACATCACATTAATAAAGTATTATTTATTGTGTTATATAAAATCATGACACTGAAATATTATTTTTTATAAGTTTTAAGTTATATCATTAGTCACATAACTCTTTTTACTCCATCATGTTTTATAATTAACAAAATATTTTTTAAAGAAAAATGTTTTATATTTTATTGCCTTTACCTGATTTTCTTTTATCTTTCTTTTTAAACTGGGGAACCTGTGATAACATTTTACTCTGGGCATCATAAGTTATATAGTTGACCCTAGGCATAATGTATGAATTGCAGCTTTTCTCCTTTAGTAGACCTATGCGTGTATATATATATATATATATATATATATATATATATATATATTTATTTTTTTTTTTTATTTATTTATTTTTTCTTAAGGAAAAATGTTAAGAGGGATGCCCACCTTCCCTGGCCCAGGCTCTTTGTTCTCCACCGGACCAGTCAAAAAATCTTTCAGCAAATGGTATTTACCTAGGATTACCTGGCCTAACATCTGTACACCAGGCTGGTAATCTAAAATATTTAAGATATAGTCTTTGAAAAAGTTAAATCACATCAATAGCTAACTGTGAAACTGTGCTCTAGACTTGAAGCTGTATCTGATTCAGGGGTCACAGAGAAAGAGAGAGATTTTGTTGAAACCAACTATTTATATAATCAGCATTCTTTACAGTTGTTTTTCCCCCATGTATTACTGAAGCACCACCATTGTCTGGAGTAAATACCTGAGGTTCATTGCCTCACACTAATCAAGGATGTGGACACAAGTAGTGAGCTTAAGAGTAGAGGTGGGGGGAAATAGGGGAGGGATGGTGGGGGGTGGGGAGCTGGGGAGAGATAGCAAGGGGAGAGAAGCCAGATGTAAGGTGATGGGGAGGAAGGCAGCAAATCACACTGTCACGTGTGTACCTATGCAACAATCTTGCATGTTCTTCACATGTACCCCAAAACCTAAAATGCAATAAAATAAATAAATGGGGGGGAAAAAGAGTAGAGGTTTAACAGACCAAAAAAGGAGAAAAGAGAGTAGCTCTCTCTCTTGCAGAGAGAGGGGCACCCAAGTGGTCTTCTGGTCCATGGTGACGTGCGTGAGGTTTTATGGACTGGCTTGAGGAGGTGGTGTCTGATTTACAAAGGGCCCAAATATTGGTTGGACCAAGTGTGATGTTCACACTGCAAAGAAGCTGACCACTCCACCTAAACTTTTATTGTGCAAATGGGGTTTCTACCTGGCCTGACCGTGTGGTCTGCTCCTCACTGTACACGTGGTTGACACAGAAAAGGGAAGATGGAGCTGCCATGTTGAACATTTCTCTCCGCCGGTATCCTTTTCCTATTGGCACAGCTGCCAGCATTCACCCATGCAAGCTTCCAGCTTGCTTATCTATGTCTTTAGCTAGATTTTACAGGCTGCTTTTTGTTAGAAAAAAAGTGATTTTACGGCTGCTTTTTAGAAACCTTACTGAGGACTTTCTTACCTTCACTATCTGCCTAAATAATTTTTTTTACTCCTATATCATTATTTTATTTCCTACAACACAACAATCATATAAGACTATTGCCCTAATTTTAAGTTAGAAAACTGATGCTCAAAGAAATCAAATTGGACCCTTGACACAGTTAAATGTTTATGCTGATGCCACCGAAGGGTATGTAGGTACAGGCAATCAATCCAGAAGGAGTAGGACTTGCCCTTTAAATCACTTGCCAAAGCCACTAAGTTGACTTTAACACATTTGCTCTTTGCCCTTTTAGAAAACTGTTTTCTTGAAACAAGACTACTTATTTTAGCTTTCATAACCCCAAATGAAAGGAAGCACTATGATAAAGTTCTCTATGATAAAGATCTTTCCTGAGACAGTCCCTTTTTAAGCATTTAACCTTACCTTCCAGCATTTCCTGTTACTCATCTGTTTTGTGTCTCTGCCAATTACGGAAGGTATTTTTTTCTGTATTTCCCTTTCTTCGCTTTTGCTATTTATTCTCCATTTGTAAAACATCAAAAGTTTGTGCTTGAAGCCATTGGGCTTTCTTTAACTTTTGATGTGATTTAGTTCTGAAGCTAATTTCCATGTCATTCCTCATAGAAAACAAACAAACTGAGCCATGGACATAAATTTCAGAGCACGCAGCTGGAGTAGGGGATTGGGAAGGTGTCTGGCTCAGAGCTCCAGGCTGGCAAGGCAAGCACCAGCTGCTCCACACCCTCACACCCCTGGGAGAGGAGTCTTTTGGAAACCCAGGAAGCCACTAACCTACCCAAATGGAGATTTGTTTTGGGGTAATCACCAACTAACACTTTACATAAAGAACATAGACAGCCCTGGATTAGGCAACCCTGAGTTTGAGTCTTGACCTTGAGAAAGTTGTGGACTTTTGCTTTGTTATCTATAAAATGCACATAACAATAGTCTTTACCTAGTGAAAGGCTGTTGGAAAGATTAAATGAAGAAATGATTAAATGAGTAATACCTAGTTTAAGTAAAGCATATGTTTGATAAATGTTACCTGTTACTGTATGTGAAATGCTTTTATAAGAAATCAAATTTTCTATTCTCTTTCAAGTCAATATGCTATACTTTTACTTTTGGCCCTCAGGATATACCTTACCAAGTCTGGATCAGATAAATTGAACAATGGGTTGCTGGAGATAATTAATAAATTCAGAAAGTGTTTCGGGGGAAGAAGCCTAACAAAGACTCTCTTCTCACATGGCTACAGACTGGGGGCATATGCTCATCTGATGAAGGTGACCCCATTTCAGGCTTCCAAGAAATACATTCCCATCCTTTCTTGTCTCTGGTGGCAGCACCCACCACAACCCTTGAGAACATAGATTCTTATTTCTCACGCCCATCAACTATGAACAGACAAAGATCCTAAACTTAACCTGCTGAGAAAGTTTAAAGGGTGGCTCCCCTCCCCAGCTCCATGCCTTGAATAAAAGCTCAGTGTCAGGACAACAAAATTGTTATCCTGTTTACATCAGCCTTTCAAGAAGGTTAATGTTGGAGGGAAGGAGGGCTTACTTGAATATCCTCCTTGAACCCTAGCATGTGTATTTGTTTATAATTTAACCATGCTAGGCAGGATTCCTATCAGTTGCAAACAAGATATGGGGGACAATCATAGTTATGAATATTTGTCCAGTGCTTGATAAATTCAGATCATTTTCTGAACACATTTCATTTTGTTTGCAAACATCGTTTTAGGGCACCTTGGTGCAGGAGCAGGACCAAGACTTGGCTCCAGAAGTTCAGGTTCAAATATCAGCCCTGTTTAAGCCCCGCTCTTTGTAAGCTCAGGAAAACGGCTTCCCTTCTCAGTTCCTAACTTGGAAAATAGATGATTTTCAAAAACATCCTACTTCACAGGGCTTTTAAGGGATTGGATGGGACAGTCATTGATGAACTGTCTTTCCCCAGAAATCTTCAGTTCAGAAAGTTAAAAGGTGGAGGCGAGACAGAATGGGGTCTTCTGATCGAAGGCTCTTCCAGAGCCCTGCTTCAGGGCCCCTGTTCCTAAAACGTTAGCCATACCCTTGGACAGAGCTGGAACCTGGGCACAACCAGGGACTCTCGGTCTAAAATGAGGCCTCTGGGCACAAAGTTGACAAATTTTGAATCTTGGTAAAATACTTGATCAGCACAGCCCCATTTTGCCTCCCAGGGGATAATAAAAGAAACCATAACTGCTGACATCTGCATGGGAAGGCAAAGAATGACATTTCTGCTATGAAGAAATGAACCATCAAATGCATTTCAAGACAGGGTGAGGTCAACTGTAATAGTGGTAAAAACCCGAGACCTCACACTGAGATGTCAGTGAGGAAGAACAGATCACCATGAACACAGAGCTTTAGGTGATGAGAATGTTTCTCTCTTTGAGTGAAACTGACTTGGCAGAAAAGTTGCAGAATTCAGGCTTAGGCTTGGCAACTTCAGGAGCCTCCCAACTTTGGGCTTAGTCTAACTTTCTCCTTTTCTTATGTTAAAAGATACATACATAGAACTATTCAAAGATCTTTGTGTTTTGTGTGAGACTTCTTGAGACTATATCTATATATTTTTCAAATAGACCTTAATGATTTTTATATTTCATATTATAATAAGCTTTAAGTTATTTTGTAGTTTGTTTTTTCTACATTCTATTTGTCTTGTTTTTTTAATAAAATTTTTTCTTACCTTTTTTGAATAGATTATCATCTATTTCATTTTTACATAAGAAATTTAAAAGTTAAATAGCCTATACTTTCTTAATTAGCCTGTAAATTATCATAGTTAAATTGGCACATTATAAAACTAATTAATAGCTTTAACTTCCTCCAAATCAATCTTAGACTCTTTTTTTAAAAAAAATTCTTATATTTCCCCCTTTGAATATAATTATAAACACTATTTTAGTTTCTCCTCTTTTTTTAACCCCATGAATCAGATATTTTTATTATGATTATTGTTTTTGGCATCAATATCTGTTTAGATTTACCCATATCATTAGTTTCTACAGAGTCTTGCTTTGTTGCCCAGGCTGAAGTGCAGTGGTGCAATCCCAGGTTAAAGTGATTCTCCTGCTTCAGCCTCCCAAGTGGCTGGGACTACGGGCATGTGTCACCACCGCTAGCTAATTTTTGTATTTTTAGTAGGGATGGGGTTTCAACATGTTGGCCAGCCTGGTCTTGAACTCCTGATCTCAGGTGATATCACCTCCTCAACCTCCCAAAGTGCTGGGATAACAGACATGCGTCACCACACCTGGCCCCCATATCATTGTTTTTGATCACTATTTCTTCTTCCAAGACCTTCCTTCTAAGGTTATTTTCTTTCTTTCTGAAGAACATATTTTTAAATTTGTTTAGTGTGTGTCTGTGGATTATTAGGCTTGCTTATATTAGTTCTTAAAATTTTGCTCTTATTCTTGAAAGATATTTTGCTGGCAGTTATTGTCTCTTTTAACAGTTTGAAGAAACTATCTTCTCGTTTCCATCGCTGATGTAGTGAGTTACTATCGGTATAATTATCTTTCCTTAGGAGGGAATCTGCTCCTCTTTCTTATGCTTTTAAGTTCTCTTTGTCTTCAGTGGCTTTTGGTTTCATGAGACTGTGTTTGGATAATTTACATGTATTCTACTTGAGATGTGTTGAGTTGGGTTGCCTGAATACAGAAGACTCCATTTGTCATCAGTCTTGAAAAATGTGTCACTGTGTTTTTAAATTTTGCCTTGCCCCCTTTTCTAAATGCAAATCTCCCTAAACTCTGATTTTCTTTATTTTGTACCTCCCTCATTCTCTGTCTCTCACTATTTATTTCATAGTTTACAGCAGTTTGTTTTGCTGTGCTGCATCACAAATATTCAGCCTTCAGTTTATTTATATCCAGGGGTCAACTCACTTTGAATGATTTAGTGTTGATTTCTAGGAAAATTACTTAGTTGTTTTTCAAATCTGCCTGGTCATTTTTTATAATCTCTTAATCCTAAGAGAGTCTCTGTTTTATTCTAGCATATATGTAAACATTTATACTCCTCCTACGAATTTTAGTGTCTGAATACTTCACAGTATTTAACACATTGTTTGCTGCTTTGACTGGTTGTCATCATGGTGCTCATTTCCTTGGGTGTGTCTGTGTTTTGTTTTTGTAGCTTTAGTGTTCTCTGAAACCCATGATGGTCCGGGTTAGATCCTACTGCTTGATGGGAATGGTTGTTACAAGTGGAATAAGTCAAAAAAGGGCAATATAAAATAGTAGAAAGGCATTCTATTCTGGGATATGAGCAATATACTTAGGCGTTCTTCTTCTGATTCCAATTCTATATATGATATAATCCTCACTTTGAAAGTAAACTGCCCTTCAAACTAGAATGATCTGAAAATTGCTGGAGAAAGAGATCGAGATGAATTTTATATTTCTGGCTTGGCCATTGGACAGGTAGTGGTTCCATTCCCTGAGAGAAGATGTGGTCTTGTGGCAGTGTGAGATGGAGATAATGACTAAGATTGGGATATGACTGTGAAACCTACAGCTGGAAATGACAGGTAGGCAGTTTAGTATCTAGACCTGGAGCTCTGTAGCATGCTCCGGTTGCAAGATGTAAAAATAGAAGGGAGTAAGTTCAAATTTGCTTAACCCATTTTCTTCATGGTATAGTTAACTTCGTCCATTATTTTTCAGCTTTCAAATAAAACACTCAAAATATTTTTCTATGACTGAATCTGAAGTAAATACCCATCACACCTAAGTTGTCTCTGTCATTTTTATTGTCCTTCTTTGGACAAAAGACATGAGAATAGCCTGGGAAACATGGCAAAACCCCATCTCTCCAAAAAGTGCAAAAATTAGCCAAACGTGGTGCAGTGTACCTGTAGTCCCATAGTCCCAGCCAACTTCGAAGGCCAAGGTGGGAGGATCGATAGAGCCTGGGAGATTGAGGCTGCAGTGAGCTATGATCATGCCACTGCACTCCAGCCTAAGTGACAGAATGAGACCTTGTCTCAACAAAACAAAACAAAACAGCCTGGGTAACGAGAGCGAAACTCCGTCCCAAAAAAAAAAAAAAAAAAAAAAACCATGAGAAAAGACACGAGTTTGCCTCTCTCCACACGGGGCTTCCTCACCGCCATCACTGTCCTATCTGGGACATGATATTGCCTGTCTGGGCGTCAGTCTCCCTCATCAGTAAAAGAAGAGATTGGAAGAAATAATCTCTTAGGTGCCATTTTCCTGATTCTCAATTTGGTTTGGAGAGAGAATTAGGGTTGAAACTAGAAGTAGAACCTTTTCTAGAATTTCCCAGCTTTCTTTGTTTCTTATTTTCTTCTAAGAATAAAACAGCTATCAGCACTGCCAAGCCCTGGAAGCAACTCTCCTCTTGCCCAGATCACTAGATCCTAAAAGAGAACCAGCAAATAAAGAATGCAATCCACAGGTGGGATCATAGGTCAATTTTTTGTTGCCTTGTTTTTCCTGTTGTTTAATAAACTAACAGCAACAATGATAAAGTCCTCATGAGTTAAAACAAAATGATTGAAATAAGCAAAGTTTCCCTTTAGTCAGAATGTTCCAGAATCATCAGTTTATGCAATAATTATGTAAAAGTAAACAGATTTCTAGATTATATTAATCGATGTATGTATTGATTTTCTGAGACAACCGTGCTTATGTATTTTGTTTTTGTTTTAGCCTCTTTCCTCTAGTGGATGCCCCAAGGCCAAGTCCTGAGTCTCATGTATCTTTGTACCTTTAATTTTTATAACAATAACTAATGCATGTTTGACACTTAGTAGATGTTTGTCGAATGAATAAAGGAAAGTATTATTATATTTGAATTGTTTTGCAGAAAATACATTAACTGCAAATGGCTTTAAAAAAAAACATTGGAAAGTCAACTTCTAGTGCTTATAACTTAATACATTGTTTGCTGTTTTGGCTGGCTGTCATGTCGTGGGTCTTATTTCCAGGGTAAATCCCTTAAAGCTACTGTAGTGCAGAATGGGTCCTTTGGATCACAGCCCAATAATATTTACAAGCAGATTCAGTAGAATCTTGAATATAGGAGAGGAAAGTTAGTTACACACATGATTTTCATATCAGAGCTTCTGGAAAGTAAGGGAGATCAATTTATTACCTATACAATCACCGTGCTTTCATGAGATGTACTATAAACTGAAAGGTTGAGAAAGAGGGTCTTGAGTCAAGGAAGAGCCAAAGAGTTTGGGGAAATGATGCAAATACATATAGTTGAGGTCTAGTTGAAATTTGAGTTAACCAAGAAGCATGTTTTCTGCTATGAATCTTTAAATTCAAAAAGAAACTTGGGGTAATCATGAGTCATTGGGTGAAAAGAACTCATGTGGTTCTCACAGCTTTTAGGATCCTGAAATTGTGAGATATCTTGATCTGCTGAACTCTGACTTCACAGATAATTCAGGTACAGAATGAGCTGTAAGATATTGATGGTTGTGCAGCAAATATGTACTCAATTTCCATGTTCCTTCATTTCTTCCAGGAACACATTGCTGTAGATGCTGTTTCATGCACTGGACTTGTAACTATGAGTAAAATCTGCTCTCTGCATATGAAGCTTGAGGAAACGGCAAGAGAAGTAAATGGATCATTAAATATAAGCATAAGTTGCTATGAGAACACAGAAGGAGAATACATAACTGACTCTTGGAATGGAGAGGTCTGAGAATTTTCCTCTAATGTAAGGGAGACCTAATGTGGTGGCAGAGCAACTGGAGGTAAGTGGGGAGGTGGCCGGGGTTGATATGGCTCCCAAAGAGCATAAGCATCCCTCCCAGCCTGCCCTGACCATCCCTCAGTAGAAGCCAGTATGCTTCCTTGGACCTTCTTTCCTAGTTGTTAATACAGTCTCTCCTCCCATGTCTGGTTTCACACCGTTACTACTCCCATGTACATCTAAGAGAAGAGGACTTATCAACTGGAAGTATGGGTCTGATAACATAGCGGGTTCCTAGTCCTGGGTTCAAATCTTTGTTCTTTTTATGAGCCATGCTATTTTGCTCAGATTTCTATTTACTCTGAATTCAATTTCCTTGTTTTTAAATTGAGGATAATAATACAGAACTTACAGATTCATTGAGCAAATGACATGAGTAACTATATTTGAAACACCTGTCATGGTGTTTGGGTGAGGTCTGGTCTGCCTTATCATTTTGGGGAGAAATTTAGGGAAACTGAGGCCCAGGCAAGACAGTTGACTTGTTCTCACTTCATTCAAAATATCCAGTGCAGGTTTTGAGGTGTGAGTGAGAACTTTTATTCACTTTTTACAGATGAGAAAGAGATGTAGGGAGGTCGCATGCTCAAGATGACACAGGTAATTGGTTGGAGTGCTGGAGCTGGGCACAGATCTCTTTATTCCAACATCCAGGTTCATGTTCAACATCAAAAGTCTCGGACAAAAGTGGAAACTACCATGACTTCTCTCTCTCTCCATCCTCCCCAAGCTATGTCAGTTTCTCTAGATCAAAAAAAAAAAAAAAAAAAAAAAAAGCAGGCTGACTTGTATTGATAAGAATTACCCCAGGTTCTGGCTTGGCCTCAGGGTCAAGCTAGAACAAAACTACCTCCAAGACTTTATGTGGCTCCACTACAAGCTGGTTAGAAGGATCGCTGCCCCCTCCACTTCTCCAAGACCAGCGTATGGTACACTCTCTTCCCTCCTCTACTCTGTCGAGCTCCTGTGACAAAGCCATGCAGAACTGGTCTAAGATCAAGCTCTGTTGCCATGTTTGTGACCTTGTATTTGCCTATAACTCCTCTAAGCCTCAGTTTCCTTAGCTGCATGTGGTAAACAATTACACATTCTAATTAATTCTTAGAGAGTTGAAGGAGGGTTCAAATGGGAAAATACATGTGTGCTACCAACCATCATATAGAAGGTAAATCTGTAATATTATTTTTAGAAAGAGATTATTTTTCCAAATTTCAAATGTAGGCTTTTAAAAGTCTTCATATTATTATTGTTGTTGCTTCTGTTGATTTGAGAGAATTTGTGGGTCAGGTTGCTGTCTTTCAACCTTTGTGCCTCTGATATCCTTTGTAAACGTCACTTGTAATAGCTTGAAATTCTTCTGCTCCTTCATCTATAAAATGGAGATTAAAATGCCTGTCTCGCAAGTTTGTTGAAAGCCCCAGATGAAAGAATAATCCTGAAACTAAATCTCAAAAATAAGTATCCATGTCTGCCTTTCTGTCTTCATTTCCTGTGCTTAAGGAGACCTGAGCAAGGAAAGCAAGCGAGGTTTTAAAACAAACAAACAAGCCAAAGGCATCGTTTTCTACCAAGAAAATGTTAAAGCACCTGGAGGAGCTGAACCATAAAGCTTCTAATTCTGAGTCCATAGTTGGGATTGATTGAGCTTCTTCTCCTCTAGAAAAATTAATGTCTAAATCTGAGCAAAAGCGGTTAGAGGAATGGAGGGGACCACAGAGAGATTGTGAGCTGGGAAGGATCAAGGGTAAAGAATCCCCAGAAGCTACAAGCACAGGGACTGTCCTCTTGCGCTGCTGTAGGAAACAGGTCACTCAGCTCCAGTTGCCCTGCAGGATGTGGGGCAAAGGCTGCGAGTTCCAGTAGGAACAGGTGAGACAGCTGTAGGCTCCTGCGGTGTCTGCTCACCATTATCCCACAGTGAGAAACCATCATTGAGGCTGATGCCTTCAAGCCCATCAGATCAAAGTGGGCTCCAGACAGATTGGAAGAAATTGAAGCTAGTATCACCCACGGTGACAACTGGTGTTTGCCACATGAAGCTCAGGAAGCCACAGAGGCTGTCTTTGTTCCCAGAGAAAGCCTCATCAAGGCAGGCAGACAAGCATAGCAATGTCTCAGCAGATCTGTGAACATTAGCGTGTAGACAGAAGAGCTCCAGCAGGACTTCTTCAGGTGTCTACAGCTCATCTTTAGCCTCAGGTCTCGTATTTGCTGATAACATCCTAGATCATCCCTCTTCCTAGCTCAAAGAATTTTACAAGATGAACCCTTTTCTAATGGTAGCTCTGGGAAAATACTAACAAGCTGAGTGGCCAACTCCTGTCTTTCTCTGTAAGTAGAAATGGAAACCTTCCTTAGATTGTAGGAATGTGGCTGAGAAGAAAGAACAATGTGAGAAAGACAGTGATCTTTACATATTTGCTTAACAATTATTTCCACTGCCTGTGTGTACCAAGAATCTGGAGATATAATGAGCACTGTCCTAATGAAGGTAATCCATTAGGTGGAATTGATTGAGACAACACTCCTAGTGGAAGATTGAGGCATCACTCAAATAGTCATACTTAATGAGCTTGTAATTACACACTGAGATAAGCACTAGGATGGGGAGAGATCCAGTTTTATGAGAATGTGTAAGAAGGGGACCTGACTTGGACTGGGGTCAAGTTTGATGTCATTCAACTTGACTTGGGTCAAGGAGAAAAGGAGTGGATCATGGAATAGTTACAGGAGGAGGGACAAGTGTGTGGATGGTGCTATGATGGGAGGAGAGGAACACACCTGAGGAACCTCAAAGATGGCCATGCTGGCGCTTTCCCAGCCATTACCAGAGTGCAGAGGGTGTAGGGGAGTGAATACTAGGGAGTGGGGTGAGTTGAGACTGAAGGTATGGAGAACAGCCAGACAGCATGAGGTCTTGTGCATCTTGTTGAGAATTTGGTGTTGGCCCTAAGAGCAATGAAAAGTCTAATCTCTTTACTTGCTGGCTTTCTGACCTTATAAATAAATCATTAGCACCTTAATGCCATGCTTTCACATTTGTTAAATGAAGATGGTCATATTAAGCTCACAGGGGATGCAAATAAGACTTGTGAGAGACATAGCAAATGGAATAACAAAGGTTATGATGATAATTGTATCTATAGCTAACCTTTGTGGAGCATGTTTTGTGTTCTTGGCTCTATTATAAGCAGTTTATCAGTACACAGCTTTTCAAACAGAGCTTTACAAAGGTAAGGCATCCACTAACAGATGATGAAATAGTTTTGATGAAACTAATGTAATATTTTTTAAGTTAGTGAGACATTTTCTTTCAATAAACTCTTAGCCAGATGTTCAAATTATAAGGAAAATAAAGAAAATACAAATAGAGATGTTCAGGGCAGGGCTTAGGTCTGTCCAATAATGTAGTGTCTTTGAGTTTCAGAATCCTTTTCTCCTTTCTATGGGGCCATTAATTACAACTTGAGGACCACTGGACTAGACGGTGATAATTCTCTCTTAAGTTCCAAAGGGAAAAAGGAAATTTCTGTCAATCTAATGTGAAAAAAGGATTCAACTTAGAATATTGGTACATTTACTAGAAAAACCAATAATCTTGGGAAAGTTAGTGAGCTTCTCTATGTTTCAGATTTTATTCAATTCATAGGATTATTTTAAGGTGAAAATTAGATACTAATTAGACATGCATAAATCACAGAAGCTTCTGAGCACATAGAGAGTAATCATTAAATCTTAGCTCTTATTATTAGTTGTTGTTTGTGAATCAGACATCAGTTGTATGTCAGTGCTTACAGCCTACACTGCATTATTTGAAAGTTCTTCACAAAGTGTCAAGAGTCTCATCAGCCCCCACCAGCCTCATGGTTTTCTTAAAGGATGGTCTCTATTTTTCTTATGCTAGCAATATATTATCACATATGTGCCCATATTCTGTTTATCTTTGCATTTAGCATAAATTTGCAAACTTTCATGGCAAAACTCATTAGACACTTTCTATTTAAATAGTAATTTCACTATTCCAGCATACTTTCCCAGCTAGAAGAGTGTGTGATCTGCTTTTATGTCCTAATCATCCACTTCTATGGACTCTAGAGTGATGTTTTTGCTGGACCTATTTTTATATAGTAATTAAAACCAGATTGTCCTTAATTTATTCATTTCCTTTTACTGAATTACAAATTAGGTCACATAAAGTACTAGGCCTCTGGTGGGTTAAAAATAATACAAATCCTACTCTTTGAGGACTCAGGGTCTGCTAGAAAAATAAGATATGTGCATAGATGAGCATAATCTAAGGCAGAAAGTGATCATTTTCATAAAAGGGTTTTAAACAAGTTCCCTTGAGGAATCAAAGAGAAGGCTGAGGGATGCTTTGCAGAAAAAAAAATGGCAATTGCAGTATATGATGAATGGTATTCCTAGTTAAGGAAACAGGGAGGACATGTACAGAAACTAGAGTGAGCATGGTTTTACGGAAATGGGACAGGTAAAATTGGTGGTGGGAAATGAGGCCAACTAGCATGATTGAGGACACGTATGGAGAGTCTTGGTGGTAAGTCAAGAAATGGTGATTTGCTAGGAAAAAGGAAGGCTGGAGTAGTTTTGAG
This sequence comes from Cebus imitator, assembly GCF_001604975.1. Classification (NCBI taxonomy): domain Eukaryota; kingdom Metazoa; phylum Chordata; class Mammalia; order Primates; family Cebidae; genus Cebus; species Cebus imitator. The sequence continues at coordinate 4,080,716 of NW_016107316.1, forward strand.
GTCCCCATAATCATAACTGTACTTAAGTAAAGAATAATCTGTTAGTGACTTTGTGGCTGAATGGTGTCTAGAACACATGGTGTCAGGGAGATGGCATCCCTGATGAATGAGTTATAGTGCTCATTTCTTTTTTCTTTGCCCCAGTGGTCTCCTGGGCAGCAGTGCCAACTTGCAGACCCGTCTTCCACATTGCTGCTTTTTAAGCACAGAAACTATCATGTGCCTGTCCCACTCAAAAGCATTCAATGGCTCCCTATTTCCTACTGGACAAAAATCATATCTCAGAAGGAGACATTCTAACATTTGCTATAATCAGATGTTCTGCTCTTGCTTCTGAAGAAGCTATAATGCTCAGTGATATAGCGCCCATGGTTCAGCTGAAAGGCCTGAGGGTGATGAAGAGTGAACGAGGGTAGTGATAACAGATGGGGAGGAGGGATGTCTTAGTCTGTTTTGTGTTCCTATAAAGGAATATCAGAGGCTGGGTAACTTACAGCAAAAAGAGGTTTATTTGGCTCACAGTTCTGTAGACTGTGCAAGAAGCATGACACCAGCATTGCATCTGATGGGGGCCTTAGGCTGTTTCCACTCATGGCAGATGAAGGGGAACCAGTGTGTGCAGACATCACAAAGCAAGAGAAGACGTGAGACAGAGAGAGAGAGCAAAAGAGAAAGAGAGGAGGTTCTAGGTTCTTTTCTTTTTCAACCAGCTCTTATGGGAATGAATAGAGTGTGCACTCATTCATGGCTGCCACCAGGAAGGGGACTACTCTATTCATGAGGGATCCACTCCCATGACCCAAACACCTCCCATTAGACCTGCTCCAATGCTGGGGATCAAGTTTCAACCTGAGAATTACAGAGGGTCAAACATCCAAACTATGACAAGGAGATGCAAGAGATATTGCAGGTGTTCAATCAATAGATGTTTGCAACTGGTTATCCACAGTCAAGAAGAGAGAATGATCAAAGGCTGCTGTGATTTTACCTGCATGGATAGCTGGAAGATTCTTACACAATTCACAGGCAAGCTTGTACCTGCCTCTTCCTGGAGCGCTGATTGCAAAAAGTCACAATGGATGCTTTGAGCAGTTGCAGAAGAGTACCTGATGTTTATTTCATGCGTACACCTTCCTGTTTTCCTCTCCAATTTCTTGCTCATTCCCCAGGCATGGTACACTGGCTGGTCTCCCTGGGTCTGGGTTCTGCTATTATGAACCCCTCTTCACTCTTCATTGCTTATACATTTGACCAGTGAAAGCTGTTCTTCTGAAATGATTCTTAGGTGTGCTGAATGCCACCTCTTTCTCACTGAAACACTCGATGTTCTTTCAAGTCCTCCATGATGTTTACAAAATTTAAAACATTCCTGGAGCATTGACTATTTGCCAAACATTGTTCTGGGTGCTAAAAATAGAGCAGTGAGTAAGCATAATATGTTTCTGCCTTCTTGGAGCATGCACTCTGGTGAGGAATAATGTCCCTCCTCAACGTTCCTTCCTCACCCTCTTCAGCATTTGTTTAATTCTCCTTCACTTCTTGTTTTGCCTCAGTGGACTCCTTGGCACCAGTGCCAACTTGCAGACACATCTTCCACATTGCTCTTTCCTAAATACAGAGATGCCATGTGCCTGTCCCACTGAAAAACCTTCAATGGCTCCCTGTCTTTTATTGGATAAAATTATACTTCAGAAACAGATATTCTAACATTTGTTATAATCAGATCACCTGCCCTTGTTCCTGGAGAAGTTCAGTGATCAAAGGGAAAACAACAGGATCAATTTTTTAAACAAAGAAGATTTAATTCATAAAATTCCAGAACTTTGAAAAGTTAGTAGTTCAGTATCTCCATCATTCATTACCACTTGTTTATATTCACACACACAAAATCTTTGCCACTCTGGAGATGTCAGTGAAGTTGTGGAGCTGAGGGTGGGGCAAGGTCTTAAAGTTTCCTTTGGATCAGGAATAATGAAACTTTCCAACTTTGCTTATGCATGAATGAAGGTGGTTTACTGGCCCAAGTAGTGGCTTTGGAGTTACAAAGGCTTAGGTTCAAATCCAGCTGTGGGACTTCTGCAAGTCCCCAACCCACCATGAACTTTAGCTCCTCGATTGTCATATGAGGGTAACTCTGTCGGTTTTACAGCGTTAGGAGGCAGACAGCTCAGATGCTGGCCTTGCTGAGGTCAGGCAGGACTAGGTTTCCCCAGTCAAATGGCAGAATTATCACCCACGTATGGAGTGAAGAACATGTAGAGGTTTTCCAGAAAGATGGGATTGAGAGAGTAGGCCAGCAATGCAAAACAGTAGGCATTCTTTCTGGGGTGAAAGAAAGAAGATGCAACCACGGTTGGGAATGCATGAGGCACTTGGCTAACAGAATTGATGCTGCCAGCCTCCCATGGCGAGTGGAAGGGCTTGAGTAATGCGCAGCATCACAGGCAGTCTCTTCCCAGCTGCAATCCCTTAATTCATTTCCTCCCCTAGAGCATATATTTGGATCCCTACTATGTGCTAGGTGCCTGGCTGTAAAATACCTGGCCTCATAGTGGATGGACATCTAGGGGTGTGAGTGGCTAAGCAGAGTGCCCAATAAAAGGGTGGAAGGAGACAGGCCAGAAAGGGATGACCAGGTCATAGAGGTCCCCAGGACTTAGAAAGGACTTTGTTTTTTATTACAAGTGGAATAGGAATTCTAACAGCAGGGTATGAATGACGGACACAAGAGTGAAAACTCATATAATCCAAGCTTTGATTTACCTAATCTATGACTTGCATATTAAATAAACTCAAACACCCAGAATAGATAAATGAACAAGGGACAGCATGTGCCTGCCTGTGCATACTTCCTGAGACTCTGCCATATATCAGGACTTTCTGCCTGAGGAACTGGGGACGGTAATATACGGGCCGAGAGTTAAGGTCTGCATGTAACCGGCTTACCAGGCTTCCACGTCTGTGACAATGCATAGATGTAGAGTAGGCTGAGCACTGGAGGGTAAGCTTTCAAGGGCGCAGTCATCATGATACCTACCCCCCCCACAAGTAGCCATCATGTAATGATACCTAATAGATCTGTGTGAGATGAATGATGCCACCAGAATGCAAACTCTGACAACCAAGCCAGAAGTGATGCATCCACTTAACAAAAGGGCTAAATTAACCACTGACAGCAGGGCTGTCTTAGACGGTCTGGTGGGATGTTCACTGCACAACTCCAAGGGCAGCTGTGCACATAAACAACCCACATAGCACATAGCACATCACAGGCCTGAGGGTGCAAGGCATGAGCTAAGTTCTGGTGGGGGTGGGCTATGTCTGCACCTGGGAGGTTTCCCAGCCTTCCCATCTCTAGCATGGGCTTTTCATGGGGAACTGCCATGGTCAGGTGGCGTGGCTGCTGTCCTCATCTCCATATGCCTGAGCCTCAGGACAGGATACCTGTGTTCTATTCATGCCCTGACACACACATGCTGTCTTGGCATCCTAATGGATGAAATGCTGGGGTCCCTGATCTAAAACTTTTGGACTAGAAGATTGTTAACAATCCTTTGGATAATAGAACCAAGGTGCTCTCCCTTCCCCATCCTCTTAGCCAACTCCTTTCAGCTATTCAGACACAATTAAGACCCCATGTCATTTGGAAGGTCTTTGGACACATATTCCTTCTCAAAGCACTGGGATGTGCTGGGTTACCTCTGTCATAGCTCCTACTGCCTCAGTCCTTTCTGCTCCCTGAGACAAGGGGCTGTATTTATTTATCATTATATTCCCGGGGCCTGCACCTCATAGATGCTCAGTCAACTTTTATCAAAGGACAGAAGTTTTGTATCTTAGGTTCTAATTATGATTTGAATATACATGCATTCAAGAACCCCCATTTATACTGCACACTGACCAGAGTTGCAAAAAACAATCCAATGTAAATTCAGTTGTTCAAACATTTCTTTCCTTATCATAGCAGATGCCATCCTAGTGGGGGCAGGACAGCAGTCATATTTGAAACCTTCATATGTATGAGATGAAAATGCAGAGACATTTTCAAGGGTTCTCTGAGGAGTGGGGAGGCGTGACCAGCCCAGCAGTTTCTCGTGGCAGAATCTCTGTTGAAATCAGAACCTTGAGGTCTTGACCTAATGTTCCATAAATTAGGCGATGCTGAAACCAGAGAACTTTGAAGGGGGGTATTTTTCTTAGGGCAATATGGGGAAACCATGTGTGCCTATGACTAATTCCCCTCCTGCTAACTGTTGGTATTATCTTTGAGGGTTTTCAAGATAAATAAATTGAAGCTGTTGTCAAGTTTTACCAGACAAAAGCAAACAATCCCGGGGTCTTTAATGTGTCTGTACTGCCACAGCACCACCCCCTACTGCCTTCTTGCTTTGTGGTTTGTGGGGAGAGGAGGGAAGCCTGCAGAGCAGGGGCATGCACCCTGCAGAGGAGAGGAGGCCACAGCCACAACCTCAGTCACCCACAAGGTGGCCCCAGGATTCCCGCAGTCATGTGCAGTTCAGTCAGTGCAGCAGACAAGTGCCTACTCTGTGCCCAGCCCTGCTCCAGGGACTGGGGACATAAATGCAAACAGGTCATGTGCTTGCGTTTGCCCTCGATATGTTACTTACCTTAAAAAATATGCAGAATAAAGTTCACCGATTGCACTGTTGCCACATCAAAAAATTACCCACCAAAAGAAAACCTTCTCCACCAGAGATCAGAAGTGTAAACCAAAAATAGAATTCCAAGCCCTCCAACGGACTGAACAAACCTTCCTCTTGGCCAACGGGACCCAACTAAACCTGAAAAATTTGTCCAGACCATGATGAGAGGGGAGGATTGGACATGACTCATTATACTCCACAGCATTAATATTAAGCTAGAGATCCCAAGACTGACAGACAGACTCTTTGTAGCAAGAAGTTACCAAATTACAAACTGACTCTAGTATAGCATTGCATCCCAGATGGCAGAGCTCTGAAAGAAACCAAAGTGTTTTACCTCAAAATATATTTGTTTGACATATTTTGAAAGGGTCTCGTAAAGCTGTCTCTTCTGGGGAATATTTACATTCTCTAGAGAGCCCTCTTCCCTTTCCAGGTCTTTTTCTGATCCTGAAGAGATTGGCTAAGAGTGTAGCACCTTTTAAGGGTCTGAATAGGAAATATTTGCCATCTTTTGCCTCTGGCAACCTATGAGACTTCATCCACATAATAAGAACCTTGTTCTCCACAATCCCTTATCTTAACCCAGACACTCCTTTCTATTGATCCCAGGATTTTAGGTAATAATAACTACTAATGGAAAATCTTTGCCAATCAGAAAGTGCCAATCAGAAAATCTTTGAGTCTACCTAAGCTTCTTCCTCCCTATGCTTCGAGTTGTCCTGTGTTTCTGGACCAAACCAATATATGACTTATATGCATTGACTGATGTCTTATGTCTCCCTGAAACAGATAAAACCAACCTGTAAGTCAACCACCTTGGGCGCATATGTAGGACCTCCCAAGGCTGTGTCATAGGTTATCATCCATAACCATAGGCAAAAGGGACTTCTAAATTGATTGAGACCTGTCTCGGATACTTTTGGTTTATGGAAGTGACACCAATGGCCAAGTTTCTTTCCTCTTTGGGCTCCAATTTCCTCACCTACAAAAAGGGAACCTTAGTCCTTGTAAGCTGGACTCTTGAAATCCTTCCAGTTTAGCTAATTAGACTTTCAAAGAAGCTGGAGGTTGTTGAATAGAAAGAATTCATCTGCTATAGAGAACTGGGAGCCTGTGCTGCTGTCTTCAGGTACTTATGTCATTACGTAGATAAATGAAAACAATTTAAGGATGCATCTCATCTTTGTAGTATTGGCATGGCTTTGACTCTAACAATGAGGCAGTAATTTGTGGTCAGTGCCACATGCAATATCTCCTTCACGGGCTGTGCCACAAAATCAAAACAGCTGCTTGGAACTAAAAGTGACTTTCACTGAGTGCCAAATGTTGTGCTAGATGTCCTCTCCTGAGCTACCTGATTCAGCCTTCCTGGGAATACACAGGCATTTCAGATGCTACAGTGAGTGATCCAGGGAGGTGACCACCCACCTGCCCCTTCAAATATTTCTGCAGTGTCTACACAATATGTTACTGACATTTTTCCTTTATCCTTACATCTTTGAAAATATGGTCCTATGTAGAGTATTCTAATGATAGTTATGGACTGCTGAGAGCAAAAAACTACCCCCACTAAAAATGACCTCTTGATTGTCGACTCAGAGCAGCTGTTTCTCCCCCCCCCCTTTTTTTTTCTTTTTTGAGATGGAATTTCACTCTTGTTGCCCAGGTTGGAGTACAATGGCACAACCTTGGCTCATCTCAGCCTCCGCCTCCCAGGTTGAAACGATTCTCCTGCCTCAGCTTACCGAGTAGCTGGGATTACAGGCATGTGCCACCACGCCTGGCTAATTTTGTATTTTTAGTAGAGATGGGGTTTCTCCATGTTGGTCAGGCTGGTCTTGAACTCCTGACCTCAGGTGATCCACCTGCCTTGGCCTCCCAAAGTGCTGGGATTACAGGCCTGAGCCACCATGCCCAGCCCTTTCCCACCTTTACCCAGCATTCCTGGAAACCCTTTGAATTGGCTGTGGGTTGTGGTGTTCCAGGTTTAAACCCTTATACTTGCATGTTGTATTTGATTTAGGAATCCTCATCCTTGACCCACAATGCAGTGTGGGATAAGGAATATGATCACAGTCAGTGGTAGGCTGGCTCATCCCAGCTTTTCTGCTGGGAGAGAGGCATCACAGTGAACAAATGGATTTACCCACTAGTATCAGGTAGTGAAGATATCCCTCCATGACTGTAGTGAGAAGCCTAAAAATAGGCGAGCCATTTCTTCCTTCTTTTACCTTCCCCTATCAAGGCTTGCTGTTGTGGACTAGCCCTACACAGAGGCAGGGGCTAAATATGAGGACTCTTTAGAAAGCTGAAAGGTGGCCAATAAATTCATGTGGGAGCTTTCTCTTTATATTCGTAACAAAAAGTTAACAAGTTTTTTTTCATTCTGGCATATTGGCAAAAAATTAAATCCTTAAGGTTAAGCAGGGTTCATGCATTGCTATTAGGAGTAGACATTGGTAGAACTGAAACAAAAATAGTTTAAGTATGGATCAATGATGCTGAGTATTTTTTCTAAAGTTTGTTGGCTGTTTGTATGTCTTCTTTTGAAAAGTTTCTGTTTTCAAAACCGCAGTGAGATACCATCTCACACCAGTGAGAATGGTTATTATTAATATTAGAAAGTCAAAACACAACATATGCTGGCAAGGCTGCCGAGAAAAGGGAACACTTATACATTGTTTGTGGGAATATAATTTAGTCCAGCCAATGTGGAAAGCATTTTGGAGATTTCTTAAAGCACTTCAAATGGAACTACCATTCGACCCAGCAATCCCATCATGGAGTATATACCCAAAAGGAAAATAAATCATTTTACCAAAAAGAAACACACACACATATGTTCATTGCAGCACAATTAACAACAGCAAAGACATGGAATCTACCCAGGTGGACATGGAATCCACCCAGGTGTCCATCAATGGTATATTGGATAAAGAAAATGTGGTACATAATACTACAGACCTATAAAAAAGAATGAAATCATGTCTTTTGCAGCAACATGGATATAGTTGGAGGTCATAATCCTAAACAAATTAACACAGAAACAGAAAACGAAATACTGCATGTTCTCACTTATAAGTGGGAGCTAAACATTGAACACACGTGGAGATTAATGTGGGAACCACAGACACTGAGGGCTACAGGGACAGGAGAGGTGGGGCATGACGTGGTTTGAAAAACGACCTATTAGATGCTATGCTTACTACCTGCGTGACAGGATCTACCCAAACCTCGATATCATGCAATTGTTCCATGTAGCAAACCTGCATGTGTGCCTCCTGTATCTAACATAAAATTAAATTTTAAAAAAAGAGGCTGGGCGTGGTGGCTCATGCCTGTAATCCCAGCACTTTGGGAGACCGAGGTGGATGGATCACATGAGGTCAAGCGTTCGAGACCAGCCTGGCCAACATGGTAAAAGCCCGTCTCTACTAAAAATACAAAAATTAG
>NW_016107316.1:4089765-4093444 GCF_001604975.1 Cebus imitator
TGGTTGTGTAGGTGAACTGTTTCTGTTTTCTTCTAGACACATGTTAGTACTTTTCCTCATCCTCAAGGTTTGACAATTTTCATTAAAATATGGCATAATGTTAGTCATTCTTTATGAATTCCTCCTAAAACACACTGAGCCCCTTAGGATTACAGATCAACATTTTTATTTCCAGATAGATTTTCACTTACATATTTGAATATATTTTCTGTTTAGTGTATTCTGTTCACTAAATTAGTGTTACTAATTATCCGAAAGTGATGTCTACATTGTCTATTACTCAGATGTACTACGTAATTTAAAAATTATTTGTCCTTTCTTTCCTCATTCTTTGAAATTTTTCTCATTCCATCCTCTATGTCACTGCCTTAAATTTCCATAGTGTCATATAAGTTCTGTTTATTGATGCTTCTACAGCCTTCTAAAAAAATCTACAATAGTATTATAGATTTATCATTAATAAAAAACCATTTATCATTCATTTTTTCCTTTTCTCTCTGATCTGATATTTTTCATATTTATATTGTATTTAATTGTCTTGAAAATAAAAAGCAGTAGTCATCTAAAATTTGCTCCCCTTCCCTAGAAAACATTCTTTTTCCAAAGAGTACTCACGAGTCTGTGTCCTTCTTTTATTTTATCTTTTTGACATAATTTTTGCATTGGTCTTATATGGTTATTGCTTTCCTTCTTAACTTTCTGAATAGAGGCTGTTGCAAATAGAATGGCAAATGGTGGAAGATTGTGTGGTTGAACTGAACATAAGCTGAAGGGCTAGACATGATGGCTTCAATGCTTATGAAGGGAAGCGAGCTGGGGCATCAGACATCAGCAGGTGGCCTTGTCTCCTTTTCCTTCATGTATAATTTTACTAAAATCCTTTCAGAATGGGGGCTGATCACCATGGGGAAATGTAAGGCATATTCTGCCTTTACTCTATGCTCCCATTTTGAGTGGCTAATCCAGCCACTCTGATGTAAAGACCTTGTGGTTCATAGCTTTTGGTTCCTGGCATCTATGTATGTTTAATATTCCACCCTTCTGCACTTCTCTTTAATATCAATCAATGATCTTCTAGAGAAAAGAGATTGATCCATGTTTCTGGCATAGCACTTTGTCACCTGATAGGTGTTCAGAAAAAGTTTTTTTTTTTTTTAACTACTCCAGTTTAACTGACTGAGAGACTCAAGGTTACGAGCCCAAATAGGTCAATAACCACATACCACAACCTTGCTGATTTCCATGACTTAAAATTGCAATGTGTAGACATTGGCTGCAACAGAAGAACATGATTTACTGAACCTTCCAATCTGCTGTGAAAAGGAACTTGATTTTTTGTTATAAATTACAAGCCCAGGGATCATAACATATTTATCCATTTCCCTATGAATTAGGGGAAACTTGGTGAAGATATTTGGCCACATTGGAAAGGGAAATCTTACCCTTTTTTGAGGTTTTATGCTATGTACTTACTTATGCCAATGTCTCAAACACCATATGTAGATATGTGTAGATGAGAGAAGGTTTAAAATAAGGAAGAATGTAGCAGATTTCAAACAGTTTTTTCTATGCCATTACATACACTATAGTATTAAAACATAACAAAAAGGAAAATAAAAAAATCTGTTCTAACAATCTGTTTCATGAATCTTGAAAGATACACAAAACAAATCACTCCAGATGAGACATATATTTCAGTTCCCACCACCTCAATCCAATAAAGACAATCCCAAGCACTCATGAATGAAGAAGCCAGAAAAAGTCAGCTCATACATCCCCCTACTTCAGACAGGACTGTAATGAAATCATCATTGACCAAGGCTGTTAATGGCTCTGGGTGACCAGAGCACAGCAATCATTTCCATTATTCTTCATAGAATGACTTGCGAATTGCCACCTCCTGCAAATCTTGTGGCCTATAATCTGGGCCAAATTACATCCAAGTGTCTGATCAGTTCTGAGAGTGGTTGTGGATGACCTTAGTACTCCTAGAAGACTGGCTCTGAACACACAGTAATGCATCCACAATGGGACATCCATTTGTGAAAAGGAGTGAGAAGCTGGGATTCTTCAGTGGCCCCCAGCTTTCACTCCAAACAGGAATGGTCTTGTTCATCTGCCTCTGAGAGTCAGCTTAGAGACAGGCAGGTGCAGGTTCAAATCCTGGGTCCATACCTAGATGGTTGAGTGTGGTTACTCTATCCTATATAACAGGGCCAATATGTACTTCATTTGGCCTTTGTGAGGACTGGGGGACTGTCTACCTAAGGCAAAATGAAGACATCGTTTATTCACAGTCTTCCTTAGTGATGCACATGTGTGGCCTGAGAACTAACATTGATCTTAGCCTTAGGAGTCCTTTGTTCTACCACTGACATTAACCCCATGTGATCTTGTGCATGTCAGTTTCCTTCTCTGTGTTTTATTGATCTCTTAATGAGATTAGATTCAATCAAAATTGATCTCCAAGTCACTTTCAGCTTTAAAAAATGCAAAGTTGTACAAATCATCCTGATATTGGCCCTAAGACCACCCCTTGACACCTCCTTTTCTCCTCTGTGCAGTCTTAGGATCCCCTTGTCTGATTTCTTATTCAACTCTGTGAGATCATATCACAAGTCTAGCAATATCCTATCCCATGCCATTTTATAATTTCCTGTTTAATTGCCTGCTTTGTACGCCTAGATGGTGAATTACCTGACGGCAGCAATTGTGTTTTATTTGCCGTAGTGTTCCTTGTGTCGTTTCAAGGGCTTAAAACGTAGTCGTTGTTTATTAAATGTTTTTGTAAACTAGGGTGATTAATTTATTTACCACAACATTATTGAACATTCCTGTTGGCAACTATATTCTCTATTCTATAGGCATTGAAAAGAGATTATTTCCTAAGTATTTCTAATGATATGATTTCAGATAAAGGCATCCTTCCCAGAAAACTTCATCCTTCAATTTCAGTGCAACTGGCAAAGAGATGTTCATTCCAGCTCTGTATAAAGACAAGGAAGATTTTAACATCCTTATAAAGGTAGATTTTCCCATTTGCAATTTATTCATTTGTTAGGCTGTTTGCTAAGTGCCAACTATTTGTCATACACACGACTAGGCACTGGGGAGACATATCAGAGCAGATTAAAAAATACCTCAGGATTGGATTTAGCAGCCTTTGGAACCTGGAAAAAATTTCCTTGATTTTAGTGAGCATTAGTTTTTTATATGTGGGGGGTAAAACTGCCTTTTGTATCTGAAGAGGTTATGATGGATATCCTATGAGACTTTGGATGTGAACTTTAGTGTTTAAGCACAAGTGTCAGATTAACTAAAGGCAACGGCAATCCTTCTAGATGTTTTCCTTCTCTCAATAAACATTGTTTAGATTCAATAGCAACTTGAAACCTAATATATGTATAATTGCCCCCTCTATTTCAGAAAATAAACTTGAGAGCAGGTTCTATAACTTCACTTCTCTTTAATTTCTGCTTCCTCTACCCTTCTACCCCCCAGTTTAGTCTATTCAGACAAATAAAGAATATGCACTACATTGTTCATATCTATGGGAAGTGAAAACAGCTAATCATGAATTGAATCACTAATTTTTTCTTTGTGTGTGCTTGATACTCAAGTTCTTTGCATTTTAATGTTTCATCAGCATTTTTTTCTTTTCTTTTCTTTTCTTTCTTTT
>NW_016107316.1:4093541-4178541 GCF_001604975.1 Cebus imitator
GCTAATTTTTTACGTTTTGGGTAGAGATGGAGTTTTGCCATGCTGCCTAGGCTGGTCTTGAACTCCTGAGCTCAGGCGATCCACCCTTGTTGGCCTCCATAACGTGCTGGGATTATAAGCCTGAGCCACCATGCCTGGCCTCTTTTGTACCTTTCCAGAGAAATATTCACATCAATTATTGAAAATCCTCATATTCAGCTTCTTGTAAAGCTGGAGGAGTTGGAGAGACAGCCTGGTCCTCTCCTCTCATTATTCAGTTGGGAAAGCCAGGGCTTGAGAGATGTTGCCTCCAGAGGAGTGTATAGTAGGAGATGAAGTCTGGAGTCAGGCGACCTCGGGAAAGTTACTTACTCTCCTTAATCTCACTGATCCTGTGTTCTTTTAATCTACAAAATAGAGCTATTAGCTCCTAGTCAGGGAAATATTCTAAGACCGGCATACAGTAGGAAACAACACACCTCTGTTCCCTACGGTCAGGTTCCTCAATGAGGAAATGACAGAGTGGGGGCTGTGATCCAGGACTCTGGGGCCCAGGCCTGCTCCTGTTCCTCTGCCGGTGGTCCTTTCCCTCTCCGCTCCCACACAGGTCTGCAGGTGCTTGGCACTGGTCTGGAATAGCATCTGCCATGGCATCCTCCCTCCTTGGTCTCCCTTGGAGGAAAGTGCAGTCAATGGGGCCCGGGAACGCCTAGATGAGGAAGCACTGTCATTTGCCAACACATTTTTTTTTTTTACTTTAATTTCTTGCACAGAGATCAAAGAAATATGGTTCAACTAATTTCAAAATGAGGCAAATGCCATTTCCTAACCCCCAAATCTCTGGATGGTGAGTAAGAATTTAAAGATAGAAGGGCCTTGACTTTTATTTTGAGTCTGATTAAATAAATTCCCCTGGCCACCTCTAAAGCCTCCTCTAATTCTGTCTGTGTCTGGGGACACGAGATCATTTCTTTTCTCAGATGATCTCCTGTACGGCCTTCTGACAGCTCTAAATTCACCTACTGTTTTTTCCTATGCTTTTCCAGGGGGTCGTTTGTGTACAAAACTAACCACGGGTCTATTTACATTCAGAAGATTCTTAGGGTGGGCCATTTCAATTGCTTGGCTAACCTATCAGAACAATTGTTTCTTTTTATGGTATACCTTCCACATGCACAGCATCTTCATTTCTGGTTTGGAATATTCATTGCATCAACCTGCTTAGCATGCTGTCTTTGCTTAATTAGCATAGAGGGGTGCAAACTGCTTAATTCTCTCACACTGCAGCTCACATACACTGCCTTCAGTTAATTCCTTAACACAGTGAAATGGAAGGTAGGGAATATAGAACTCCCTGCCCCCACCACATATCTAAGTAAACACGGATGGGACCAGGAAGGAAGAGCCCATGTGTGTGGGCCCTTGGCAGCTGCTGTCTTATGTATTCCCATGTGCTGCTACAAGGTATAAATAGTACACACTGTTTTGTGCACACTGTTTTGTGCATACCTTTTTGTAGATAAGGAAGTGGCATACAGGAGAAGCAGGACTTGGATCTAAACCTGTACCCTGAGGTTTCTCAAACTTGGAATGGGAGGTCAGGAGCTACGTTGTTTTCTTCTCTGTATCCTGGTAGGTGGTCAGTAAACCTCTGATGAATAAACGTCTGTATTGGTAAAAAGACAAAGGTAACTATTTTCTTCAAGTGGGGTGGGGATCCGTAGCCAGTAAACCCCAACCCAAGGCCACTTACTGCTTTTGCGATTTAACAGATGTGTGTGTAACGAGCTCCCTTCTGACATCGTTGTTTATAAAGGATGTCAAGGGGCAGGGCTAGGGTTAGAGTTACCTTAGGAGCAGAGCTCTGGGTAAGATGATCTTTCTGGGCTCCTGGCACTAAGTTTTATATTTGAGCCCTGGTTTCTAAACCTCCGCATGAAACCAGCTCTCACTGTGCTGCCAAGCCTGAGACATCAGGGACTGAAGTTCCCTTGTTCCAAGAGGATGAGTTTTGTCAAAGGCGGATGAATAGACTCTGCTCATGTTTTGGCTCCAGCAGCCTCCTGCCTATAGAAGTGTTTTCCTTCACTGGGGCTAGGCTGAACTTCATTTCAGAGAGGCATAAACAAGTCTGAGATCCCCAGGGGATCTGGCACAGGAAAATGAAGTCATTTTACATTTGCGGCGTGATTCAAATTGGAATCACACAAGTCAGAACCACAGGATGCTAGAGTACTTTGTTTAGCTCTTCTGTGCTTCAGGAGCTGAGCTTTCTTCAGCTTCCTGGAGACAGGAAGTAGGTATGTATGGAATACCCATTAGCATTCTATAGTCTTCAAGGTCCTTTTCCCTTACATAAAACATCCAGCCTAAATCTTGCCTTCAGCTTTATAGAAGGCAGAACAAGCAGCCACTGAGTTCTTGCCATGGGACTGACCCCGCCATCTGCCTGATGTCAGTGGGGATACTGCTTACATCCTTGCAAGGAAATCCACACACTCTTATTTCATCCTGCCTGGGGAGAAAGGGAAAGAGGAAGTGCCTGTGAAATTGTCTTTGTGCTTTGAACTTGAGCCCCCAGGTAGGGCAGTAGCAGGGATTCTAATTTCTGCAGGTCTCCTTACCTTCTGGTTTGGTCTCAGGTGGTTTTTTGACTTGGGTAGCTTTTGGGTTTTCTCTGCTCCTGCTGCTGACCCCTGGGTCCTTCACCTCTCTCCCTGCAGCCTTATGCAGCAGCAGCTCCCTGTGCTTTCCCTTCCTTCCTCCTGCTCCATCTTTGTCTTCACCCTCACCAGGTGCTCATTCATCACATCACATATGCTACCATACTGAATAAGCACAGCATCCCAATGGGGGTGGGCTTTGTAGAGAGGAGTCTGAAATGAAGAGACAACGAGTGAATCACTCAGGCTTGCAAAGTTGGTGAAACAAGGATCCATCTCTGGTCGGCTTACAAATATTCTCCATGCTCCTTCCAGCAACTCATGATATGCTTTAAAGTTTACAGTTTATTCTGTACTCAACGTTAGCCCAGCTGCCTTAGTCAGCTTGGGCTGCTGTAGCACAATACCATAGATTGGGTGACTTAAACAACAGACATTTATTTCTCACATTCTGGAGGCTGGGAAGTCCAGGATCAAGGTGCTGGCAGATTTGGTTCTGATGAGGGCCCTCTCCTGCCTTGCTGAGGCAGCCCCCTCGCTGTGGGCTCACAGGGCATTTCCTCTGTATATGTTTTCACAGAGATCTCCCCTTCTCTTTTCTTCTTATAGAGGTACCATTTCCATCAGGAGAACCCCCTTTTGATAACTAACCTAAATTTAATTACCTTCCATAGGTCCCACCTTCAAATACCAGCACATTAGGGGTTAGGACTTCAACCTAGGAATTTCAAGAGGACCCATTCAGCCTATAACACCAACCAGTTTTAATTTTACCATCCTCTGGAAACAAAATAAGGAATGTGACCCATGTTCTTCAGGGCATTAGAAGATTACTGTGATCTGAATGTGTCGCCCTCAAACTCATGTGTTCAAACTTGTTTCCCCAATGTGACAATATTTTTAAGAGGTAGGGCTCTTAGGCAAGATTAAGTCATGAGGGTGGAGCAATGGGGGGGGTTAGTCCTCTTATCTAGGGGCTTCATGCAGTATCCTCCCCATTTTCTCTTTTGCCTTTCCACTATGTGAGGACACAGTGTCCCTGTGAGGATGCAGCAAGAAGGCACCATCTTGGAAGCAGAGATCTTTACCAGGCACAGATTCTGCTGGCACCGAGATCTGGGACTCCCTAGCCTCCAAAATATGAGAAATACATTTCTAGTACTTCTAAAGTACCCAGGCTATGGTGGTTTTCATATAGCAGCATAAATGGACTAAGTAAAGGATGCTCCTGGGGGCCACCATGTGCGGGGTTCCCCATCGTGATAGCTGGATTCAACGATGAAGGTTGTCACTGACTTCCGGGTTCTCTACTTGCCCGTCTAAGCCATTCATTCTGGAAATACTTTGTTTCATTGCTCCCAACCAGCCATCTCAAATGTCTCTCCCCACTTTCTCCACAGATGTTGTACAGGTCTTTGTGCAAATAAGAATTTCAACTGATATTGGATAAGCCATATTTACAGAGGTGGATTTGATTTGTAGATATGACCTTTTCCTTGCCCGATGACAGTGCTCTGAGGTTGAAGTCTGCTGCTCAGAGAATTTGGATGCACAAGCTTCTCGAAATACCTGCTCATCCACACAGCAGAGGGATAAGCGGAGGCCAATCTGTGTCTCCCTCTTTTCAATCCCTAAACCTTATCATTTGTGTACAAATGAACTGATTTTGAAGAGCGGAAGGTCAAGGAAGACTAACAAAAATGTAGCTTTTTGAAAGAAAGCAGCACTGGATTTGTGTAGTCATACAAATTGTCCCAAATGGTGTTCTACTCCAAAATAGTATGCACACCTTTTTAACCACACAATAAGTTGGTGGCTGACTGTGCCAAGTGCCTGCTTGCAGACTTTCCTCTGAAAGAGAACCCTGGAAGAGCTGAGCAGCGGTGCCCCCACATTGCCTTTGGGGGCTGAATTGTCACCAGCCACAAAAATAGATCCTTTTACCTTTTGCATAACCCAGACATGTGGTTTGGAAGAGAAATAATTCATTTAAATCTCTCCTGCCTCTCAATTTTGCATAAAGTAAATTCAATTCCATACAATTTGCACAGATTTACTGAAAATGCACTCTGGGTTGGGCCCAGTGTGAGGTATTGTGGACAAAGCGACAAATAAGACACTGTTTTGGCCCTTGAGAAGCTCATAGTGCAGAGGGAGAAATAGTCAGGTAAAAATGACAAGGTACAGAGATCAGTCACTCTTTTGTGGCAGTGACAGTATCACTGCCCAGAGAGTTCTTCTTGCCCACTGCACAAAGACCATGACATTGCAGTAAAAAAAGAGTTTAATGGACAGAAGCCTGGCCACACCACGTGGGGGATAGAGTTACTACTCAAATCAATCTCATCCAAGGCTCATAGGTTAGGGGTTTTTCAAAGACAGTTTGTGGGAGAGAGTGGGGGTGGCTGCTGAATGGTGGGAGCAGAGATAAAATCATAGGGGTCAAAGCTGTCCACTTGAGCTGAGTTGCTGCTGAATGGGGTCATATGAGCAAGGGTCAGTGGGTCCAGGTAGAGCCATGAGTGTCAGACATGCAAAAAACCCTGAAAAGACAGCTCAAGTGGCCAATCTTAGGTTCTACAATGGTAGTATTATTTGTAGGAATGGCTGGCAATCATCTATGTCTATACGTTAGTAGAATTCAGATTCCCCTTCTCCCCCAGACTGATGCCCTTTCATTAGGTTTACAAAGATAGTTGAGTTTGGGGGAAGTTCTGTTATCATTTAAACTATAAACTAAATGTCTCTCAAAGTTAGCTCAACTGGAAAGCCCAGGAATAATTAAGGGAAAGGCAAGATAAGGATGGGTTTGATCAGATCTTTTGCTGCCATAATTTCGTTACTACTATAATTTTTGCAAAGGTGGTTTCAACAGGATAGTCTGGGTTGACAGGGGACGGTGTGTGAAGACCATGGGGAAACCAACAGAGGTGGCCTCGGGGTAGTCACAATATCTGAGACTTGGAGAACACAAATGTGATAACCCAGCAGGCCAGGAGCAGCGTGGGTGTGAGATCAGATATGTCACAAGCAGAGGGAACATACGCTGTTAGCAAAGGCACAGAATCTGAGAGTCCAGGATGCCAATGGAGCAGAGTGTGGTGTGTGGAAAGAGGGGCGCTAAGGGAGGCAAAGGCCAGGATCATGGATCAGGGGTGATCCCTACCATAAGGTCAACACCTTATTGTCATGTGATGCCACAGAAGATTTTATTGACAGAGCAGAGACACAGTCAAAATTGTGTATTAGAAAAACGTCTCCAGAAGCTAGGGATAAGAAAGTTTGTAGAGGAAGACTCAGCAGGGAGCCAGGGACTCAGGTGGGAGGCTATTCCAGGTATCCAAGAGAGAAATGGGGAGGCTCCATGGAGAGTGTGGGAGTAGAATGAGGCTGGCCTTGAGGAATGTCAAGAGGGCAGGACTCACATCCAATTACCACCTGGATGTGAGACACTGGGCACGGGAGGAGTGCTGCTAGGCAAGTGAGTCTCACATCAACACACATGCGATGCTAAAACTTCTGACCAAGCCTCTGGCCAGAAAGATGGGCTCCTGGCAGTGGCCTTTA
Source organism: Cebus imitator (assembly GCF_001604975.1). Lineage (NCBI taxonomy): Eukaryota > Metazoa > Chordata > Mammalia > Primates > Cebidae > Cebus > Cebus imitator. Next base: position 4,099,751 of record NW_016107316.1, read on the forward strand.
CTCCTCTGCTTGTGCACCTGAGGCAGAGTCACTTACAGGAATGTCTGCGTCTCTTCCACTGCCTTTGCAGATAGATAGATCCCTGAATACTAAGTGAATCGGAGCCTGCATGGTACTTTTCCTCTGACTTCAGACTAGTCATACATTTTGGAATTCTTCCACGGTGAACTTTCACATCCTGCACAGAACACTCGGGCCCTGAGACAGCCCTGCGCTATTTGGTGAGACCTTTGGTGAAAAGTCAAGGTCTGGGTTTATGACACAATATTTTTTTCCTGGTCTGTTTATTCCTGGCACAGTTCGGTGCTGGCCTATTGGAACAGAGGGTTCCACCCTTCTCATTCACATGGGCATTCTCTAACCCCAAAGCAAATTCTACTGTCTCCCAGATTAGATTCTGAGTTCCTACATACATGGGGAAAAATACTCTCAAATGTCTCCCTATGAATACACACAGTCATAAATCTCACATACATTCAAGTTGCTTTTTAAAAACAAAGACCGTGAAAAACCAAAGCTATAAAAGTATGTGAATCATCAACCCAGAAATCTTGCCTCAAGGCACGACTGACAGCGTGTTCCTTCCCGGATGCTTTTCCTTCACAAATTATGGAGGCTGCCGAAATCCTTCTGGGGAAAGGATTATCTGATTCCGCAGGCAGTTAAGAATAACATGTAAATGTCATTTAGATGAGCTATTTCTACATGGATCAAAAGACACACTCAAGTTACCAACTATGATAGCCAAACCCTTTATTTCAATAAAATCACAGCAAACCCACAAAACCCTCCCAACTGAATTAGCACCATTGTGGTGTGGGAGGCATTCAGACATTCCTTCCAGGTTAGTAGACTATTTGCAATTCAGCTCTTTTACTGATGTGCATCTTATATAACTGCCACCAGCCATGGGGGAAGCTAGAATCCAAGGCTTCTCAAAATTTTCCACTGTGTACTCAAAGCCAACAGGAGAGAGTGAATGAATACTCCCTTGCTTTATGGTGACATAGCTAAAACTGCCTTTCCAGTAAATACCAGAGTGAAAGGCAGTGTAACATAGTGATGATATTTATGGGTTCTGGGGTAGGGTGTCTTGTATCTGAATCTATACGTTTAGGGGCTATGTGTCTTGGATAACTTTCATTGCCTCTTTCTGTTTTGATTCTGGTCGGCTTCAACAATTTTATCTTTGTTACTCTGAAGGTTAAGTCAGTTAATAGATGTTAATCCTTAATATAGGTTAAGTTCCTATATTTAGGAGCTCAATACATCTAAGTTATTGGGAAACACTACACACTGGGGTCTGTTGGAGGGAAATAGGGGAGGGACAGCAGTGGGTGGGGAGTTGGGGAGGATGGGATGGGGAGAAATGCCAGATATAGGTGAGGGGGAGGAAGGCAGCAAATCACATTGCCACGTGTGTACGTATGCAACAATCTCACATGTTCTTCACATGTACCCCAAAACCTAAAATGCAATAAAAAAAGCCAAAAAAAACCCCAAAACTGTAAGTTCTATGCATTGTTTTAATTCAAGCAATGTTGCATTTTGCTCTCTATATGTCTCTAGTACAATATAATGTTTCCCTCCAAATTTCCAGTAGAATTGACCCTCCCAGGAGAGGCACCATGTTTGTACCCGGATTCGCATAAACCCTGGTTCACTGCCACAAATTCTAAGACTGACCTCATCTTAATTTGAGCAGCACAGTCAGTCAGACTGAAGAGAAGGCAGGGATGCTTCCTCACCAAGCCTCCTTGGAGATTTATTGCTGTTGTTTTTCTAGATAACTGAGTAAAAACCAATTTTTGTAGGTAATGCTACCATCGAATGGATTGCCTAATTGCTTTAGTTTAATGGGCAATGTCTAGGAAACTGTTTGTCTAGGAAAATATTTATGTCTCAAAGCTTTGTTGTTTCTAAGGAACTTCACTGGTGACTTTACTTAGTAAGTCAGCACAATGTAGTACAATGGCCACTGTCCTGATCTGGAGATGAACAAGGTGGAGGGAATCGCAGTGAATGTCGCTTGTTGCGGTCAAAGAACACCGGCCTCAGAGGCAGGAAACCCGGAGTCCAGGTTGGCGTCCCTCTTGACTTGTTCTGTAGTTTTGCACAAGCCCCTTCTCTGCTTTGGCTTTTTCCTCCGTATGTGCGAGGAGTGGCTGGGGACAAAGCTGGATCACTTCTTGCATCTCTTCCAGCTCAAAAATTCCAGCTATCTGCACACTGCCCTAGGGCTTCTCTGATTAAAGAAAGTTTATTCCTTTTCTTATGGAGAACATAAAATGGAAGTCAGTTTTTTTTTTTGCATGGCAGCTGTTTGTCTCCAAAATTAGACTTTCTATTTTTATTTTTTTAAATACATACCTATTTTTTTCAGGTATTATTCTGAGGATTATCTTTGTTTTTTTCAAAAATAGCACAATGTTGTACATTTTTCATTTTCATCTCATTACAATTCTATACAGTCATTTCATCTCATGTTATAGATAAGAAACTGAAACTCAGAGGGGTCTTAGGATGCAAATATGATCACAGAAGAAGTAGCTGATTTAGGATTCAAATGCAGGTAGGTTAATTCTAGAGCTCAGAGCCTTGGAGATTTCTTTGCATATCTGATTAAAAGGCTATGACTACACTGCACATGTCTTTTCTGAGCCTGTGATAGGTCTGCTTATCTCTGCTGGTTTTACTTTTAAGAAGCCACTGGATTGTTACACAATTAGTAAACATTCATACTCTCCATAAATCAATCTGGGTCTACATCTGATCTTTTTCCCAATCACTGGTCATGCATTTCTGACTGTGTATTAGAAACTCAGTTCCCCATTTGAACTTGTGTTTTCCCACCAGAGGTCACATCTCATGTATGTGACTTCCCTAGTGACTGGCACCTGGCAGGGCCGTGGTAAATTTGGTTTATTACCCAAATGCGTGAAATCATAAGTCTCTGTACTACTTAAATGAAATGCTAATTCTAAATACAAATATAATTCGTTTGTCCTCAAGGAACAATGCCATTTCTATGAAGGAGACTAAAAATAAACTGTGAAATGATCTTTATCGGTCAAGAATAAACAAAACAAAACATTGACTATGATCACATTGCTCCAGGACCAGCGTCATCATTTCAACATCCATTTGGCTTCTTTGCTTCTAGTGACTGTGTGGCTACAATTTATGGTTGTAAATATGGATGGCAGAAAGCATGAAGAGTTTACAATATAATTGAATTTAAAATGTTCCTTCTGGAAATGTCTGGGCCAAGGGCTTAGGATCCAACCTGAGTTCTTTGCATAGGAGATTTGGGGGAATTTTCAAACAAAAAAGAAAGAAAGAAAGAAAAAGTTACCGATTCTTGACTCAAGGAAAGGGCGCTTATTGATGACTCAAACTTTTGTCCTGAAATCATACTTCTCTTACAAGATGGCATTTAAGTACCTTAAAGATAAATAGCATGGAAACATATGGTTTGAATTTCCCATGAAATGCCCAAGTTTTGATATTATGGGAGCGCATACTTCAGAAAGATAATTTGGCCTCTGATAAAACCAGAACATTTAAGAAAGCCTTCTAGAGATTTGCCAAAACTCAGGGCCACTGGAGTGCTTTGCCTAGCAGCTTCCACTTCAGCCAGTACCCCTAGTGACTTGGCCAAGTGAAACAGAGAACTCAGCATCTTCTGAGGGGGATGTCTGCCAATCTCAACCCTGGTGATATGTTCAAGGGCTTCCAGCTGGTCCTCTGAGCCAAGAGAACAATTTGAAAACGCTGGAGTCTCTTAGCATATCTGCTTCGGGTTACTTTGAGAGACAGTATGTGGGAGCTGCCAGGCTGAGAACAGGATCCATGTTGGAAACTATTTGCAAAAGCCCCACTTCCTTCTGCCAGGCCAGCTTCTCCGCAACCCAGACAGTCTGTGTGAGAACAAAAAAACAAGGACTATTGTCAAATTAATAGCACTTCCTAAAAAAGTATGGCAGGTGGTAAGATTCTTGGCCATTGAGTTCCAGCCAAAACATTTCACATTTTTTTCTCCTGAGAGAGGCACTGGGAGCCTGCTGTGAGTCAGAAGTGTGGGGGCTGCCGCAGAGAGTGGCCGTTTGAGCATCTCGCCTGTTCCTGATGAGAATTAGTCAATTCTTGGAAAGAGGGAAGAGCTTGCCTTGCTTTGCTACCCACTTCCAGATTCTCTTCTCAGCCTTGGGTTGGAGAGTGAGTAATCTAATGTGATTCAGTTTATTCCACTCAATACATACACATTTACTAAGTTATTTACTCAGCACCAGGCTCAATGCTAGGTCCTGGGAAGATAGAAATATATTGGACTTGGTCCTTTCCCTCAGAGGACTTACGAAACAGTGCAAAATTCTCCTGAATGTGTTATAGAACATTCATCTCTGGGAATGAACCATCAAAACTATGACATGTGTGAAAGTTTTAGAAAATACTGAATTCCCTCTTGTTCTTCATGGAGATATACAATGTATAGTCACCACATTGAAAAGCTCTGACAGAAAAGCAACTAACTTAACTTTAATGGCTTTCTCAAATTTTTAATGAATAATACCCTCCCGCCAACACACATACACGTGTTTTTCTCACATGGCTATTTCTCACAGCAACTTTAGGGAATAATAACCCAATACAAGGAATCAACCTTATCCTTGTGAGAGACAAAGATGATATTTAAAGATAACCGCAAAGAAAGGAGTTAGCACAGAGTACAGTGGTAGAGAATCAGAAGACTCTATTGAAGAGTTGGGATTCTAAGTAGGTTTTCATAGAAGAATGAAAGTTTTTCAGATAGAAAACATAGGGATGAGTCTTCCAGGCAAAGGGAAAGTCATGTGCAAGGACATGCCGTTTGCCCGAATGAAGCTGTCTCCCACTTGCAGGAAAGTAGGTGGGAGCACAGCAGAAAGAATGCCAATAAAGGCCAGAACCAGATCTTGAGATTGTTAGATGCCATACCACCATCTTGAGCTGTAGGTCAATATTAAAATAAGGAAAGGCGTCTTTCTCCAAGTTCACATACCTGGTGTTTAACACAATATACCCTATTCATGTATTGTGTGATGTGCTCTTTTCTACTGCATTCATTCAAAGCCACCAAGCCCAATTTTCTATAAAATGAAGGTCTCTGAAGAGAGGGAAGCATGGCTCTGGTGTTCATGAACACTCGCCCCGAAGGTACCCAGGTGCCTGTGACTGTGTAAACAAACTTAAGAGATGTGTTTAAGCAGGGAAAAGTTCAGGTAACTCAATGGCCTATGTTATAACAGGAATGTTAAGGAACGAGGCAGGTTGGAGCTAAGATTCCAATGGGTAAGCTGGAAATTATCTGGGATGAAATGAAACCCATGTGGTAATCCTGAACTAAGCAAAATTTGGTGGCTGTGTGCTCTAACAGGCACAAGGTCCTCTAGAAAAAAGCAGGAGTCAGGGAGACCGGAGTCTTGCTCCAGCTGAACACAACTTGCTGTGCCAATCATGGACAGATGGCTTTCCCTGTGAGTGGAATAGGTTAGACCATGAAAATCAAAGAACATTTCAGCTCCAATACACTATAATCTCTCAATTGTCAGCAAGTGCTCAACATAAAGTTAAAAATTAAAACAAATTGTGTTAAAATGTATACATTCAAAAGATCACTGAAAAAGGGACTATTAGACAGCTACAATGTGCTAGACACCATGCTATGTTCTTCTTTAACCCACATGTCAACTGTGTAAAAGCTTCTTTCATTCCTATTTTGCATGAGAGTGAATGAAGCCTCAGAAAAGTTTTCCCCTGTTCTCTCAACTCCCAAATGAGAGAGGCAGGGGTTTGGTAGCAAGTCAGTATAGGTGCAAAGCCCCTGCTCCTCTTTTTTCCCCATTACACTGTCCATCATCCTGAAACAAAGTTTATTAAGTGCTTTGGAGTGGAACGAGGAGGAGAGTGGTCTGTCATTCAAAGTCAAGAGGATGTTAACGGAACAGGCGACAAGTGGAAAATGCCAAGGCTAAGTGTCTCCTAATGGACCTTCTTGGCATAGAAGTGTGGCGTCATACAGAGGCTGCTCTGCACAAAGCAGCTAGTGGAGTCCAGCCACTGGGGCAAACACTTCCAACAATACACGGATAACCAGGCAAACTGGGGACCACTTGCTGGAAACAGCTGCCTCTCCCCACTCCCCGCCTGTTTTATCCAGGTCTGGTGGGCTAGCTTCACTTCAACATGGCCAATTAAACCTCACCCCAGAAACCTTCCCCAGTGTAACTCCAATTTGGAGAAAAGCCATGCAAAGTGAAGCCAAGTGGCCAATTCAGATTCAGTCTGAGCAAGGTCATGAAAACACTGGATAGCTGGCTGATCTGAGGAACCTGCAGATGCCGCTTAGGTGGGGAGGTCATTGGCCTGCCAGGCCTCCTGTAACCAAATAACCACAAACCTTGTGGTTTAAACAACAGAAATTGATTTCTCACAAACATGAGAAAGTTACTTCTCACCTGTGGAGACCAGAAGTCTAAGATCCAGGTGTCAGCAGTTTGAGGTTGTCTTGAGGCCTCTGCCCTTGGCTTGCAGGTCGCCACCTTCTCGTGGCCTTTTCTCTGTGCACACACACTCCTGGCATCTCCCTCTCTTCTTCTAAGGACATCAGTTGCATTGGACTAGGGCCCATCCCTGTAACTTCATTTAAACTTAGTCATCTCCTCCGAGGTCTTATCTCCAAATGCAGTCACACTGCGGGTGAAGATGCCAACATACATATTTTGAGAGTGCACAGGTCAATTTGTGACGGAAGGAAGGTGGTCCAGTGAAATTTTCATTGCAAATATATTCCAGTGGAAAATCATGAGGGCAGTTAGCGATGGGATGCCGTTTAGGCAACCTAGAATAGTAGTCCTCAACTCCAGCTGCACATGAAGGCATGTGGGGAACTTTCTAAAAATGCCAATGTCTGGGTTTTAATCTCAAACAATAAGAGCCGCAGGGTTTGGTGTATTGGGATTCCCCAGAGAAACAGAACCAATGGGGGGTTTGTGTGTGCGCTTGTGTGTGTGTGCGTGTGTGTATGGAAACAGAGAAAGAGACACAGAGAGAGAGATTTTAAGATATTGGCTTGTGTGATTATGGAGGCTGGCAAGTCCACAGTCTGGAGTTGGCCAGCAGGCTGGATACCCAGGGAAAAGCTGATGCTGCAGCTTGATTCTGGAGGCAGAATTTCCTCTGCCTTGGGATAGAGCTGCCCCTTTTCCAACTGATTGAACAAGACCTACCCACATTATGGAAGTTAATCTCCTTTATCCAAAGTCTACTTGTTTAAATGTTCATCTCATCTAAAAAATATCTTCATGAATATATCCACACTGATATTTGGCCAATATGCCAATATCTGGGTACCATGTCCTAGTCAAGTTGACACATAAAATTAGCCATCTAGCCGGTATCCTTTTTTTTTTTTTTTTTTTTTAAGATGAAGTCTCACTCTGTCAGCCAGCCTGCAATCTCAGCTCATTGCAACCTCTGCCTCCTAGGTTCCAGTGATTCTCCTGCCCCAGCCTCCAGAGTGTCTGGGATTACAGGCATGTGCCACCATGCTTGACTAATTTTTGTATTTTTAGGAGAAACGGGTTTCACCATGTTGGCCAGGCTGATCTTGAACTCCAGACCTTAGGTCTTCTGCCCACCTCATCCTTCCGAAGTGCTGGGATTACAGACGTGAGCCACTGTGCTCAGTCCCAGCTGGTAGTCTTTAACAGCCCTACTGGTGACTCCAACATGCAGTTAGGGTTGAGGGCTATTGATCTAGGACCAGAGTTTCAGAGCCAAGAAACATGATTCCTCCTGACCTACCAGGCCCTTTTCACCCACCTCAGTCAGATGAGCCAGTTTCTTCACTGGTTCCTCAGTCTCTTCTGTTCAGGTACTGATTCTCCTTGGCTGCTCTTCTGCTAATTGTGGGGGAGGTTAAACAATGCCCAGGTTTCAATGGAAGAGATTTTGGTTTGCTTGATAGGAGGAAATCAAAATTGCAAATGCAGAGTATAGCCTGGGCATCGAGGATTTCTTCCCCAGGAAATTCTAATAGGCAGCCAAGGTTGAAACAATTCAAGGAACCTCATGTATTTATTCAAGCCTTCAAATTAGCTTAGGTTCATGAGAAACTTAACTTCTATGCTGCAGTTTATTTGTAAATCTTGCCTCATGAGGGAATATGGAATTGCCAGCATACTTGTATTTCCTTGATCAGGAAAAAAATGTGAACTATAAAATCTTTCTTAATAAAGTGTACCACTTAGACCCTCATACTTGGATATTTATTCCTATTTATTCCTGCTCAAAATGTGTATTGACTGACCGGCTTCCATCCCATGCCATGTGGGCATCCCATCCAGTCTCACAGCAGAGACAAGGGTGAAAAGACATTGTGTCTCTCTCTGCATAAGGAAGTTCTGTTGAATAGAGAAAGCAGTTAGTAATGTCACTGTTATAGAAACATAGATTTCTGGAAGAGGAAGAGGAACAAGAGCTCTGTGCCCAGAGTATTTCTCAGGGTGGAAAAGGGAGTGGGGAAAGGCATGTGGGTAGAGACAAGAGCTGCACTGTGGCCCAGCTGCATGACGGTTGGTGAGGTTCTCAAGTGAGGGTACAAATTCTCAATAGAGATTCATAATCTTAAAGAAAAATATCTGGCCATGTGCAGTGGCTCACACTTGTAATCCCAACACTTTGAGAGGCTGAGGCAGGTGGATCACCTGAAGTCAGGAGTTCAAAACCAGCCTGGGCAACATGGTGAAATCCTATCTCTACTAAAAATACAAAAATTAGCTGGGTGTGGTGGTGGACACCCACAATCCCAGCTACTTGGGAAGCTGAGGCAGGAGAATCACTTGAACCCAGGAGGCAGAGGTTGCGGTGAGCCGAGATCACTCCGTTGCACTCCAGCCTGGGCAACAGAGCAAGACTCTGTCTCAAAAAAAAAAAAAAAAAAAATTATCCAAGCTCCTTAAAATAGGAAAGATCACGACAACAACAGCCTCAGCTCTGTGTCTAGCTTCACGGTCACCTTCTCTCTCTTCTGCAGGGCTACTGAACCACTTGTGCTTATCAGGTTGTGACAAATTCTTTCCCTTTTCTTTCATTCACATCCCCATCTTGCCTACCTGGTAAATCCCCACTTGCTCTTCTAGTCTCAACTCAAGTGCTGACTCTAAGAAACTGTCTTAGACTCCTCATGAGACAAAGTCAGGTAACTGCTTCTTCAAGCTAAAATAGTATATTCCTATTTGATTATGTGTCATGCTGGATTCTGAACACCTGCCTAGAGGTCTGGGCACTTTGTCACCTGGAAACCCATGTTGTATTCATTTCTAAATTTTTAGGGGCTGAAGCTACAATAATTAATAAGGATAGGTGCTCTATTTATTTAAGTACAATATTTTTCTCAGTCTTTATAATACACAATGATACAATCATTTTTGGTAGTAAAACCAATCTTTTTTGACACTTAGAAATAAGTGGCAAAACTGATCTGTGAGATCAAAGCCCCTGCCCTTCATCACGGCCAGTCCAGATTCCAGGATGCTGTGGTTTGAATATGGTTTTTTTTCGGCCCTGCCAAGTCTCATACTGAGATTTGATCTCCATTGTTGGAGGTAAGGTTGCATAGGGTGGGAGGCATTTGGACCCTGGAGGTGGGATCAGATCCCTCATATATGTCATGGTACGATTCTCATGGAGTGTGAGTTCTTACTTTTGGTTCTCCTAAAAACTGGTTGCTGCAAAGAACCTGGTGCCTCCTCTTCTCTCTCTTGCTTCCTTTCTTGCCATCTGACTTCTGCACAGTCTGGCTCCTCTTCATCTACTGCCATTAGTGGAAGCAGCCTGAAGTGTCACCAAAAGCAAATGCGGGCACCATGCTTTTGGTACAGCCTGCAGAACCTAATACACCTCTTTTCTTTATAAGTTACCCAGTCTCAGGTATTCCTTTACAGAAACACAAACAGACTGACACAGGACTAAATGAATGAACTATTTCAATGAATAAATAAATTTGAATCCTATAGCCAAATCATAGAAGAGGCAGCTCCCTTTTAAACCTTGAAGTGTTCACTTCAAAACATATTCCTAACATAGCACAGTAACTACTGATTTGATAAATCTGTGTAACTTGAGGTTATCTAGTACAGGGCTGAGGTGTGCATAATTTAATTCTCCACTCTTCTGGCACTGGCGCTCTAGTTGAGACAGGTTTCTAGGTAAACGGGCAGCATCCATGTTAGTGCACTCTTGGGGGTACAGATGGCATACTGGACATTGAGCACAGTTAATTTTTTTTTTTTTAAGATGGAGTCTTGCTCTGTTGCCAGGCTGCAGTGCAGTGGCTCGATCTTGGCTCACTGCAACCTCTGCCTCCTGGGTTCAAGCAATTGCCCTACCTCAGCCTCCCACGTAGTTGGGAATACAGGCATGCACCACCATGCCTGGATAATTTGTTGTATTTTAGTAGAGACAGAGTTTCACCATGTGGGCCAGGATGGTCTCAATGTCCTGACCTCATGATCCGCCTGCCTCAGCCTCCCAAAGTGCTTGGATTATAGGTGTGAGCCACCATGCCCAGCTGGCCACAGTTAATTTTGCTGAATGTTTCCCAGGAAATAATGGTTTATTTGGTGTTTTAAAATGTTAGAAGCCGCAGCCGGGGTAACTGCTTCCTTAGCTGAATGTTTGACATCTGCTTGTCATCAAACAGAATTATTCAAACTAAGCTAAGTCAGGTCACTGTGGCTCACACTGTAATCTTAACACTTGGAAGGCTGAGGCAAGAGAATTGCTTGAGCCCAGGTGTGCAAGACCAGGCTGGACAACATGGTGAGGTCACATCTCTACAAAAAAAAAATAATTAGCTAAGCATGATAGTACGTGCCTGTAGTCCCAGTTACTCAGGAGGCTGAGGTGGGAAGATCGCTTGAGCCCAGGAAGCTGAGGTTGCAATGAGCTATGCTTGTGTCACTGCACTCCAGCCCTGGCGACAGAGCAAGACCTTGTCTCAAAACAAAACAAACAGGCAGACTAAGCTGGTACCCAGAATACCTGTCCTTTTTCCAAAGTAACAATGATAACAACAATAACAACTGCTACTTCTTATTAGTCACTTATACAAGGTGGCAAGCAGCATTATGAATCAAGAGGTGTATTATCTCAATTCACACAGCTACTAAATAATGAAGGTGATGTTTAAATGCTTAAATTGGATGTTTCTAGAATGGAAGCTATTTATAGCCGCATCCAAAGGATACCTAGCTACTTTTGTTTCAAATGTCCTATACCTGTGCTTTCTTTCTCTTCACTCTGTAGAGAGGCAGGTTTTAACAACAACAACAAAAAATGGCTCATGATTCCCTCAGGTGCAGCATGAATCGTTAAAGTCACCATGACTTTGCCCAGCTTACCCTTCCAGCCTCCTCTTCTGCAATGCCTCCATGCCCTGTGCCAGACCAATCCCACATGCCAGGTACTCCTCTCTTAGGCCTCTGTGCCTCATCCATGACAGCCCATTGGCTTTGAGTATCCTCTCCCTTCTTCTCTCCAGGCAAAACCGTGCTCACTTTTCTATCCCAGATCCTTTGTGAAGACTTTATTCACTCTATGCAGGAGAGAGCTCTAATCCACTAGAACTTATGAGGCACATGACACATATGGCACTTGATACAATTCTCTGCTCACTTTTATGTCTTCCTCACCTGACCTTGATAACTTTTAGGAGAAAACACTTTGTTTTAATGCATCTCTTTCTACTTAATCCTCACACAGGGCCTGACATGTAGTAGGCTTTCTGCAAATTCCATTCATCCGTCAATTCAACAAATATTTATTGATTATATTTTTATGCTTTAGCCATGGCAATTATTTCTGAAGACAAGTATAACATAACCCCTGCCCTTTAGTTATTAAATTTTCAATGTCATTTAACTGGAAATTCTCACCCAACTGAACTAAATGAAAAGGAAAGTTAGAAAGGATTTTCTAGTTCCTAGGGTCAATTTAGCTGCTCAATGGCATCATCAGGACCCAGGTTCTTTCTACATTTCTTTCTACCAACTCAAGCATGATGGCTAAGAGCCACTCTTGAGTCATAAGGCAGCTACATCAGTTCCAAGAAGCATATCTAGGGGATAATTACCTGCCTTTCTTTTAATCAGCAAAGAAAACACTTCTTTGCTCCCAGCAAGACTCATCTGACCATGCCTAAGTCAACACCCTCAAGGGGCAGTACAGGAATGAACACACAAATGCTGTCAGCCTCCAGGGATGGGTAAGCCTTGCTTCCTCTGAAGTGCATATCTGCCTGGAAAATGGGAGAACAATGAGTTTTTGGGAGACAACCAAAAATGTTATCTGTAAGAAGTTTACAAACATGGAGGTTCACAAACAAGAAGCTCATACCCAGTCTTCACATATAAAAAGAGGTGGGAATAAGTGTTATTGTCATGATAAAATCAATGTGCTGCTGAGAGGGCGACTAATTCAGGCCAAAGTCCAGGTGACATCTGAGCTGCAGATTTCATATTACAGGTGACATCTCAGCTGTGCCTTAATTTAAAAAAGAATATGATTTTGACTGCTGGATAAAGGGGAGAAGACTGGGGAAGGCAAAGAGATGACCACGTTGCTCGCAGAGAAAAGTGATTCTTTTCAAGTGACTCATTCAAAATGGCTGCGGCATAGCACATGACGAGGAATGTCTGTGAGAGATGAGGCAGAAGAAATGACCGCTTTAGCATGACGGTTACTTGAACTCATGAGACCAGGAACACCTTTGTTTGGTGGTGAACTTCATCTTGAAACCTTTGGCCTTAGCACCTTACAGATGCTGAGTGATTGTTAAATGGACAAGCATATTTGCAAGGATATTCAATTCCTGTTTTAAAATTACTTATTCTTCCCATCTGACAAGGGATTAATAACCAGAGTATATAAGGAGCTCAAACAACTGTATACGAAAAAAAATCTAATAATCTGATCAAAAATGGACAAAAGTTTTGAATAGACGTTTCTTAAAAGAAGACATACAAGTGGCATATGAAAATGTACTCAACATCATTTACCACCAGAGAAATGCAAATATAAACCGCAATGAGATATCATCTCATTCTGGTTAAAGTGGCTTATATCCAAAAGACACACAATAACAAATGCTGGTGAGGATGTGGAGAAAAGGGAAGCCTTATACAGTGTTGATGGGAATGTAAATTAGTACAACCACTATAGAGAACAGTTTGTAGATTCCTCAAAAACACTAAAAATTGAGCTACCATATGATCCAGCCATCTCACTTTGGGGCAGATACCCAAAAGAAAGGAAATCAGTATATCAAAGAGATATCTGCACTTCTATGTTGTTGCAACACTGTTTATAGTAGCTAAGATTTAGAAGCAATGTAAGTGTTTATCAACAAATGAATGTGTAAAGAAAATGTGGTACAGATACACAAGGGAGTACTATTCAGCCATAAAAAATGAGATCCAGTCATTTGCAACAACATGGATGGAACTGGAGATCACTATGCTAAGTAAAACAATCCAGGAACAGAAAGACAAACAGCACATGTTCTCACTTATTTGTGGAATCTAAAAATCAAAGCAAATGAACTCATGAACATAAAAACTAGATGGTTACCAGAGGCTGGGAAAGGTGGTTGGGGACTGGAGGGGAGGTGGGGATGGTTAATGGGTAAAAAAAAAAAAAATGGAAAGAATAAATAAGGCCTACTATATGATAGCACAACAGGGTGACTATAGCCAATAGTAGCTTAATTGTATGTTTTAAACTTAGTTAAAGAGTGTAAAATGATTGTTTATAACTCAAAGTTTAAATACTTGAGGGGATGGATATCTTGTTCTCCATGATGTACTCATTTCACACTGTATGCATGTATCAAAACATCTCATATATGCCATAAATACACCTACAATATACCTGCAAAAATTAAAAAATAAAAATGAAAGTATTTACTCCTTAAGTCCTTCCAAAGGTTTTGTCAATTAATGTGACCCTTAGAAGCCCTTTGATGTCATAGACTCAGGAAGCTGAGTGTGCACCAGAATGCACAATCTTCAACATCCAGAAACACTACCAAAGTGTCTTTCAAAGTCTCTGCCCGTTGTCAACTTCAGCTCTGGGACATCTCTTTTTCTTTTTGTCTAAAAAAAATTTGGAGAACCGTACTCTGGGTGATGGAGCTTAGGGACCTCAGATCTTTCTTGCTGAGGTTGTGGGTTCCTCAGCATTCTTCCCTCATCAGTCCAATCCCACTTGCTGAAGGGTCTGGTGCCTGCATTCTCAAGGTGCTTCCCAACATGAAGCTCCTGACACCTGTTATCCTGTCTCTGGCAATCCTAGCTCCTGAAATCCCAGCTTTCTGCTCACTGGAACGGTTCACCAAGGACAATAGAAAGTCACACTGGAAAAGATCTTTGAAAACACTATCTCAACCCCTTCATTGATAAAATAAGCAAATAAGACCCTAGAAGAAGGGAGTATTTTAGGATAATCAGCAGTTTAGAACTGGAATCCAGGCCTCCTGATTCCCATCCAATGTCTTTTGATTACGCCACATGTACTTTATATCTGAGTTTAATATAAGGGTGTTCTGTGTGTAAACCTCCTTGCTAAGTCTTTTTGTTTTTTTTTCACCATGTGCTCATTCGTAATTATTACATCCTTAGCATTGTAGTAAACTGAATCTCTGTTCCTCAAATGCACCGTGTGCTTTGCAATGAGCCTGTTCAGCTTGTTCTCTCAGGACTTATCATTCATACTTTCATCTTCCCAGTTGTTGTTATTCTCTCCTTCCTAGGGCACAAAACAACTCAAGCATTGAATTGCTTTATCATTCCAGATACTAAAAGTTTAACTTCAGAAGATTTTTTTTTTTTCTTGAGGTGGAGTCTTACTCTGTTGCCCAGACTGGAGTGCAGTGGCATGATCTCAGCTCACTACAACCTCTGTCTCCTAGGCTCATGCGATTCTCCTACCTCAGCCTTCCAAGTAGCTGGAACTATAGGCACCCTCCTCCATGTCCGACTCATTATTATTATTGTATTTTTGTAGTAGAGATGGGGTTTTGCCATGTTGGCCAGGCTGGTCTTGAACTCCAGACCTCAAGTGACCCACATGCCTTGGCCTCCCAAAATGCTGAAATTATAGGTGTGAGCCACCAAGCCCAGCCTAATTTCAGTTTTTAAGGCATGGGTATTTCCATCACTTCTGGAAGCATCTGGGTTGCATCATTCCTTTCCCATCATTTCTTTCCCTTCGAAGCTCCTTTCTGATCACCCTTCAGCATTCCTTCCCATCTCCACTTAGAGCCACATTCAATTAAAAATTATCAAGCAGATTCCATGTCAGATGCTTACTATGTATGAGGTCATTTCATTCTGGCAATAATTTAGGGTAAACATTAGTATCTCCACTTTTCAAGGGAGAAAACTGAGTCCGTGAAGAAATAGAGGATCCACAGTGTGAACAAAGGCTTCTTTCCTCCCGGCTCCCTGGGTTTTTCTAGCTCCTAAGGCTGCGTTGTCACTTAGGTTTCATGGGAGAAGTTCTACTTGATGGTGAAAATCAGGTGAAATTATCGTTGTATTCCATTTTTCTGGCAATAGATGTGGCTGTGACGTGCTGTCTGCCAGCGTTATGCATCAAGTTACATCTCTTTCCAGTTCCACACATCCTGTAGATAGCTCAAGTGCCAGCCAGCCGTTAAAATCATTTCTTCCAAATGAGGGTGGTGGAACCTGACAAAGTGAATGTTTCCTGCTTCCAAATCCAGGAAATGAAGGTAACAGACTCCAAGCTAAAAGAGAATCACCCTCATCTGTGGCAATCACTTTAGCAGTGTCTCTAGCTGTGGCTCTGCAGTGTGTCTGACAACTCGGCTTATCAGCAAGGTTGAGAAAGTCTGTGGGGTCAGAGCTGATGGAAGGAGGGGACCTTGAATGGTGAAATGGGGAGGAGGTGGGAGCACCCTGCCTGGAGATGCAGCCCAGAGGAATAATATGTGAATCTCACATGACTCAGCCCTCTTTGCAGATAATAAAATCTCAACGAGACATGAGCTTATTTAAGAAAACACGCAGGAAGAATTCATCATTGATGTGGCTATTTTGGGAGATGAAAGAGAGCTTGAAAAGGAGGAACATGTGAAAAGCATTCAAGCTGAGTGAGTGTGATAGAAAACTAAGATTTCCCTTCATAATTGAACAGTAAAAATCAAATGTGTCCCCATCTTTCAAGCCTCGGATTGGAAGAATGAGGTGTTGGGGGCAGATGTTAGCAGTTCTTTACTCCCTGGATAAACCGATTGTGGTTTTGAGATGGAAGGATTTTGGAAGGGGTTGCTTTTTTATTTTTTATTGTTGCTAAGAGAAACCAGGTCTCAAATGCAATCTCTTGAGCTTGGGAATAGATAGTCCGCATGCCAGCCCCTGAATGTGCCAATGAAAGGCGTCCCCTGTGAAAAGAGGCACTGCTGTTAGATGTCTGCTATTACCTCATAGTGCACAGAGAGCAGAAATCCTTTTCCTAATCACTTGCAGGAGATTCTCAGTTAGATGTGATTAGCTATGAAGATGATGGGACACAGGGGAGAGTCTTCTGCCTTTGATGCAGATGTGCCAGATGTGGGCTGACACATGTTCTTTCAACTTCAGTAAAGTCCCAAGGGACAGAAGAATGAGGCAAGTTTAAGAAGAGGAAGTCTGAGGACTGCTAAAATCTGAATGCAAACTGCTCTATTCTCCGCTGGGTTCTCACAGCAGCCTTGTTTGTCTTCCAGACATCCATGTCCAGCTTTATATCCCAAGTAGAAAAGGAGTCTCCAACACCTTGATTTTAGCTTGTCATTGTTTTTCCTGGATCTCTGATTCTGTGTCTCCCTAACTCTCCTGACTTCTGACATCACCAATTGTTCATTCAGTCCCACATATTTATGAAGTCCTTACAAGGTCTCTGTTCTCCCGTCTAAGCCTCCTTCCTTCACTTTCCTTCTTCTCTGATGCTCAGCCCATGGAAACACTTCTTGTTCACCATTTGTATTTTCTTCCTGGTTAAGCTACCCAGGGAAAACATCCCTTAAACCCTACTGACCTGGGACTCTTTACTCTGGCATCCACCATAGGAAATACTCCTCCCTTCCCACCTCCATCTCAATCAGTGTTGCCAGGCTCCTTTAGAAAACCTGCGCATTCATTCTGCTGTCTACCTTACAAATGCCGCAGTTGCTCTGCTATTGTCTCTCTTGGCCTAGAAAACATCAATGACTTTCTACTGGTCCAAACTAGCCATCCTTAAAGTGTCTTCTGAGGATAGAATCAGTGTCTGGTTGAGAATGATTCTAATATAAGATTCAAAGCAGTGTCTTTCTGCTCTTTGTAAGTATTTATTGAGTAGGGGCTTTTAGGTGTTAAGACCCTAATAGTCTGTGGATACAGTGATGACAAATTAGACATGTCCAGTGCTCTCATGATAGTTACCATTTATCATGGAAGACATCAAACAACTAACGCTGTGAAGATTATTTTGAAGAAAGGTGAAGGGTGTTATAGAAATGCAAAAGGGGAAATGGGTGTGGCAAACCTAGTCTGCAAAAGCAGAGAAGATTGAAACCTAGAGTGTAAGTAGGGATTCATTAGGCCAGGTCCAAGTGCAATAGTGGCAGATGGCAGGAATTATATATGTCAAGACAATATTGCTGGAAACAGCAGATACGTTCAGGACCCAGAAAAAAGGTGGAATGGTCTGCTTGAGGGACTTTGTATAATAAGCTGGAACACACACTCAAAATGCAGATGTCTGATTCTCATCCCCAATTGTTGAATAAGTGTCTTTGAGGATGAAACTCTGGTAGATTGGGTGCAAAAATGGCTGTGTTTTCACTCTCTCCCAAGCCCATGACATGCGTAATGTAACTTTGCAGCTCTGAGAGGTAGGTCTTTTTCTTTGGAATCTGGGCTGGCTTGTGAACCACTTTGGCCAACAGAATAAAATAGAATTATTCATATGCAGACTATGAGCCCAAGACTCAAGTAGTGTGTGTTTCTGACCCTGTCTCAGAACCTGCATCCATCCTGTAAACAAGAGCAGACCATCCTGGTAGAGAATGAGAGACCACATGGAGGACAGCCTCTCATCCCTCTGAGACCATCCTAGATCAGCCTCTAGCAAGCCACTCCCTGAACATACAAGCAAGTCCAGCCAAGATCTGCAGAGCTACTTACCCTAGGAGAAGATGCATTAGTAAATCCAGAGGAGACCCATGGCTTAAACAGTAATTGTTGGAACACTGATAGCTGATTCTGCATTAAGTCACTGAGTGGTTCTTTATGCAAAAAAAAAAAAAAAAAAAAAAAAAAAAAAAAAAAAAAAAAAGAAAAAAACAAAAAAATAAAAAAAGAAAAAAAAAAGGGAAATAGGCAGAGGGGTTTGGATTTTGCAGGCGTGATGTGAATTTGCTGCTTTGCCCCAAGGGTTATGTGAAATTACTGATATGTTTTGAGCATGAAAGTGGCACAATTAGGTTTGTATTATAGAAAAATGAACTTGGCTACTCTGTGGAGCATAAATGTTGGGAGCAGGAATTTAGAGTGAATCCCTTAGATTGAATTCAACTTTGGAAAGTTTGGTTTTTTTCTTTTAAAAATATACATTGGGCTTTAGCAATGCACTCAATAATGGGATTATAAGGAGGAGGACTCATATCTTGTCTTCAAATCTAGTGGAGACAGAAAGTTATTACTAATTTTTACAAGGCCCATAATAGAGGTATACACAGGTAGTCCTGGTAGCATGGAAAAGTAGCCCTCGCCCAGCCTGGTGGAGAAATGAAGGGTTTGGTCCAACCAGTGACAGTAGAGAACCATGCAGATGGGGGAACAAACATGAATTCCTAGGAGGAGGTAAGAGCCTAATAAAACTTGGTGTTGCTGAAGAGCAAGCATGAAGATGGGAGGCAGAAGAAAATCTGATGAGGGAGCAGGAAGGAGCCAGGAGTTAAAAAAATATCCTTTGCACTTGTTGAGGCTACGGACAGGTCAGAATCCAACAGGAGCTGAGGTACAGGGTGATCCTGCTTCCTGATCTACAGATGGATTAGTGGATAAAAGAGAGCCAGTTGGGAAGGGCAGGGCCTTCTCTAGGAGTCCCCAGGATGCAGGACCATCATGGCCACATGACCTGATGCAACTGAGGCAGAACTGCCTGCTGCCTAGGAGGCTGGTAGGCAGGACACAGGAGTCACCAGTAGACAGACAGTTCCCTTGGTTGATAGAGAGTCTTGGAATCCAGTCCCAGAGTAGCCCCAGGACTCAGCTACTCCTGAATGTCTTCCGGAAGCCAGCAGTCAGCGGAGGCAAGAAAAGAACATGTTTTGCTGTGGTGTCCCCTCCTCCCCAGAGTGTTTGGCATTCCATGCTGCCAGTCTCCAGCTGTCTGTCTAGACGGAGCACAGATTGGTCCCATGAGGTACTGAACATTGTGATCCAGGCCCACTCACTCTTGGCCAACTGGAGAGTGAGCATCTAACGATAGCATCTGAGCTGGAGACATCAGGGGTCTCCTTTTCCAATTCTCACTCAGGTGCTCCTCCCAAATCATGGACGTCTCTGCTCACTGTATTGACACCTCCCAAAATTTGCACTGGGTCCAGGCATGCTTAGAAAAACCCTGCTTCCCCTGCTCTTGCTGACCGTTCCCCAGGCCCTAGAACAAACTGCATTTGATCTTCATAGTCATAGATCCTAGGAAAAGCCTCGATGCCTCAGTGAACAGTAATAGTTTTCAAGGATTAAATGCCTCCATGGTTAGGACCTGGACACTCATACTATTTTCTCGTTGTTCTGTTGGCCTCACACAGCAACCCTGTGAAAGAGACATTATTAACTCTATTTCAAAATGACAATTAGGAAAGCAGAGCTTTGAGAAGTGAAGTAACTTGCTAGTGATCTCACAGCTAGAGTTGTGGTGGAAGCAGGATCTGAACCCAGAGCTACTAACTCGATATGCCACATTCCACCTATTAAACTACATTGCCTCAGCTGTCCAACTGTTTCAGTTTTAGATGAGAGTTAAAGGAGCAGAGGGAGAAATTGATTTGCTGAGACACACAGCAGATCTTCCCACCAAGGCTCTGGTCTCCCATTTCTCTGTTTTTCAGGGCACTCACATATTCCCTTGGGTACATTTCCTGAGCTCCTCTTCCAGGTCCTCCTCATTTGGCCTGGGAGACAGAAAGCTTGCGAGAGATCCCAGACGGCTGTAGACAGCCGGCTCTGCCTTCTCTGAGCAATGACAGCCCTGGACTCCACTGCCACGACTTGGCTTGGACAGAGAGCAGGTGTGAAGGGAGGGGTGCCGCATGGAAGTGTCAGACTCCACATCAAACATTCACCCTGGAAGGACTCTGGTGGGATTTAGAACCCCAGGGTTTATTGTCATCATTTGAATGAAGCCTTTGTCTTCCTTTCCCATCCACTACTCAAATCTTGTGGTGATCTCTAACCAGAGGTTTCAGAGACATCAAAGCTTTGAAGGAAGTTCGCCTTTCAATGTGTTCACTCCACATTGAACATGTCCACAGTTCCTGACTTCTCGAATTAATAACAAAGAGATTTTTTTTTTCCAGCATGTCAGAACAAATGAAGGCAAGGAGCCAGCTCTTAGTTCTCTGTAGATCATGAGAGTTTTTGTCCGTACCTATTGACCCTGTATCCTTTCCTGGAAGTACTTGACTCACTTTAATTAGCTCACATTCTGTCCTCTTCATCTAACCCACATTACTGTGGTTCCAAGGAATGAGAACTGTGCACTGTGACAGACACCTCTGTCTGCTCCTTTGAGCACCTACTACTGTGAGGCTCAATTGCCAGGGATCATAGAATCAAGGCAGGATCAGCGACATCACGTGTGGGGCCCAGAGAAAAATGACAAAGTGAGGCTCTTCTTCCAAAACTGCTAAGAATTTCAAAACCTGGGAGCAGCGCATTCAACCAAACATGGGACCTGTCTAAAGTTGGCCACTCATGGAACTGGTCCTGGGTGGGGCAATGGAAAAATGTAGCAGAGATGAAGAAGAGAAGTTAGAGCTGAGTGTTAGCATCTTAGTCTACAAAATAGGGTGATGATTCTTACCTTGTCAACTGTATATTAATTTTTGGTAATGTATGTAGACCACTAGAAATATTAGATGATCATTAAGGAGGATCTTCTTTCCCTAAGAGAGAGCTTGGCTTGAATACCTTATTTTACAGAGGAGAAACCTGAAGCCCAGGAAAGAAAAATGCCTTGTCCATGTTTAGCCAGGGAATCCATCTGTGGTGGGACTGGGATAGGGGACCAAGAGTCTCCATTCCTAGCTTGGTGAACTTTTCACTGAAC
Source organism: Cebus imitator (assembly GCF_001604975.1). Lineage (NCBI taxonomy): Eukaryota > Metazoa > Chordata > Mammalia > Primates > Cebidae > Cebus > Cebus imitator. Next base: position 4,121,177 of record NW_016107316.1, read on the forward strand.
CAGGCTGCTTCTCATCCCTCCAGCTGCCTTGGATATTTCCTGCTTGGAAAAGAACGGGGGCCTTAGTCCTCATCGGCAGGTTGTTTGGAGACTGAATCAACTGTCTGTAAGATTGGGCTGCACTTCCTGCCCAGTTGCTGTCCCGTGAGTGAATAATAATGAAATAAATGTTATCCTTCATCACAGGATGCTTGGGGTCAGGGGATAGCTTTCCAGATGACTTCTCACATGGTTTGTGATGAAATAGCTTTCTCTGCACATAGAGTAGACAGCTGCTTTGGGCATTAACAAGCAGTGAACCTGGTGGTAGTTTGATTCAAAGGTGATGCCACAGACAAAGACAGACTTCACCAGGTCCACTGAGCAGGGACAATGTCAGTGCTTAACAAGAATAATAATACCACAAAAGTATCCTATAGATAGACACTTTGGGGAATTATAAACTACTGTTATAATAAATATCATATCGTCACTGATAACAGAGGAAGGGCAATGCTAATGTGATTTTACTGTAACTTTTCAGAAGAGAACACTGTCTCAGAATGATCTGACTACCTGCCCAAAGTCACAGTTATATATATGGTGGTGATGGAGGCTTCTGAGACGGACATTACATTTGATTATAACTTTATCTCCTGTGCCTAAGAGACAGTTGTGAACTAAATCAATGATACTTTCAGCCTCTAGATTTCACTCAGTAAGAACACAACGGAGTGTATTGAAAAGGAGATGCAATTTAGATGCGATTCAGGATGTATTCCGTCCTGTCTTTTCTGATACTCATTCCTGGAAACTGAAGGCTGATGAATCATTCTACATCAAGACCTGGCATTGTTCTTAAGTGGAGGCCGTGATCAATAGAACAGCCCTTTTATTATGAGGATTGGTCTTATATTCTGTGGTGATTGTGTTCCTGTTTATAGTTTCAGTCTCCAAGTCATATAGAAGCTTGGTTTTCCATGTACAATTTCATTCATAGCTTATGAGTACACCTGCCATTTTTTTTACTGACAACTCTCAACTCTATTCTGTCCAAATTCTGTCCAAGCTTTAGGCCTATGTGCTAGACTCAATTTTTGGGTGAATCTCAAGCATCTTAAACTCAGAATGTCTTTAACTGAGCTCCTCCCTCTCCACCCCATACTTTCTCTGAGGATTCTTTTATCCCAGTTGGTGTCAATGTCTTCACCTTTATCAGTCTCCTTCCTCTACTTTCTTGAATATAATAAACTAGGTTATAAAAGTTTGTCTGTTCTATTTGTCTCTAACCATCCAGCCTTTCTACTTCCAACTCATCCCTACTGTGCTCCCGAAGGGACCCTTAATTATGTCCTTCCCCACTGAATATTTTTCATTTATTTATTGTTGCACCAAGCACTGTTTTCATTGATAACAACCTAAGAGGTAGTTATGAATATGATTTTGTAGATGAGAAAACTGAGGAATAGTGAGTTTCCATGACATGTGCAAAGTCATTACAGCCTCTAAGTAAGAAAGTAAATATCTGAACCCAAGAAGTTTATTTCCAGAGACTCTGCTTCTGGCTATTTGGTCATTGTCACAGGCTGAATTATGCCCTCTGCCTCCCAAATTTCTGCACTGAATTCCTGATCCTGAGTACCTCAGAATGTGATCATATTTGGAGATAATGCCTATCAAGAAGTAATTAAGTTAAAATAAGATCTTTACAGTGGACTCTAATCCACTATAACTGGTGTCCTTATACGAAGGGGAAACTTAGAAAAAGGAGAATGTATAGACAAGTGCCTGCACAGAGGAAAGACCACAGGAGGGTGTGGCAAGAAGGCGGCCATCTGCAAGGCAAGGAAAGAGGCATCAGAGGAAAGCAAGCCTGCTGACACCTTGGCCTTGGACCTTTGCCTCCAGAACTTCAAGATAATATATTTCTGCTGTGAAAGCCATCCAGCTTGGTATTTTGTTATGGCAGCCTGAGCAGGCCAATGCAGTTATGTTGCTTCTTGTTGCATATGAATACAGTCTACACTCCTTTAGCATGACAAACCAAGTCCTCCAAGATTTTGCCTCTGCCTTCTTCTCCTGATTCATTACCCACTTGCCACTAAAAACGTACATATTCTGGTCTTGCTGAGGTATTCAGCCTTCCTTTTCTCTTCTTTCTCATGATTGAATGACTTTCCATATGGTTATTTCTTTGCTTGTTTATTTTATTTCTTTATTACCTTAAAATATTCAGTCATCCTTTAAAATTTGACTTTGGTATCACCTCTTCTTTGTAACTTTGCTAGACCTTCCATTTGGAAGTATATTTAGTTTTTCCCTTCTCTGTTCCCTCACTAGCACCTTGCATATAAATCTATTCCAACAATCATCACCCTTCATTTCCTCATGAGATTATTGACGAGTGCTCACTGAGGGCTTCCATTTGTCCTGGGCCTTGAGGGTGTAGAGATGAAGGCACAAATCCTTGCCCTCAGGGAGGTAACTGGCTAGTGAAGGAGCCTACAATGGTGTTAACAAAGGGGCAAGTGTCAAGTTCACAGAAGGGTTTGAGGATTTGATGACAGGTATGAAGTGACAGGTATGACAGTAGGAAGTGATGGGGAGGCAGGGAAGGCATTGCTGATTGAACAAACATGAACAATGCATGAAGAAGCAGCAGGGTGTGGCTGCAGTTTGCAGACTGTAGTCCCAATGGACCATAATGTTGGGAGCAATTATTGAATGAATAAGTGCGTGAATAAATCAGCAAGTGGACATATGAGAAATGGAACAAGCCTCATATATCAGTTAGAATTCTTTGGTTAAAAGCATCAGAAACCTATCCCAGCTAACTTATGCAAAAGGGAGTTCATTGGAAGGTTAAGGGAGTGGCTCCTAGGATGGGAGAAAAACTGAAAATCAGGTTGGGCAAAGAGGAACCAGAGATCTCTGAGCAGGACCTGGTTGTGGGGCTTCTCAGGTGTGACTGCTGGAATGTGTGAACCACACACATGTTCTGTCTCTTCCCATTCTAGAAAAGGAGTAATAAGCTGGGCTAGATCGGAGCACATGCTTACCTCCTGGCTAGACCAGGTCTCTGCTTCCCTGATTTTATACAATGATGAAGATATAATTCCAAGTAAAAAATCACATTTCATAACCAAAAATGTGCAATAGACATTGGGGAATCAAGAAAAACAAATACCTACCCCATAGGGATTTTCAAATGATTCACAACTGGCTTCTCTTCATTGACTGAAACATCTTTAGAAACTTTCATATTCAACAAGTCATGGGTTTGTTGGTGCCACTAAGAGCTGTCATCAGTCAATGAACCAATGTAACATTTTGATATGGGATGGAACTACCTTGGGAATTAACACATCATCTTCTAGTGCTCCTCCCATGAGATGAAATGTCTTCAATAGCTCCCATCTAAGCATCAGGGTAACCCCAATACCTGCTGATATCTGCTTTCAAATGTTTTTATGTTCCTAGATTTATCTTGTGTGAACTAGGGTAAAATTTGCAAAGATACTTGATTAATTATCTAATTTCTATAAGTAAAGATTAATATTTCTTCAAATTTCTAAGCAAGAGGTTGTACAAAGTCTGTTTATTCCCATAGTTCAGAATAATCTTCAGCACATAAATCAAACTGCAGAAAACTCCAACCATTTCTGTTGTTTTGATTTTTTTTTTTTTTTTGAGACAGGGTCTTGCTCTTTTGCCCAGGTTAGAGTGCAGTGGGACAATCATAGCTCCTTGTCACCTTGAACTGCTGGGCTCAAGAGATCCTTCTGCCTCAGCCTCTGGAGTAGCTAGGACTACAGGCACATGCTCCCACATCTGGCTTGTTTTTAATTTTTTTATAGGAACTCAATCTCACTTTGTTGCCCAAGCTGGTTTTGAATGTCTGGCCTCAAGCAATCCTACCACCTAAGTCTCCCAAAGTGCTGGGATTACTGGCATGAGCCATCTCACCACGGCCATTCTGGTATTTGATTCTGTGGCATCATACAATCATTCTTACCTGCTGTCTTGGCTAGGATCTTGTCAGAGAGAGATCTTATTGGGACACAATCCCTTGTATGGATATACCTCAAGACAAAACTTCACCAACCAGATATAAAAAGCATGATGTTTACTAATCTCATCATTCATTACTCAAAAGGAAGCTATTATAAGGCCATAAAAGCAATCAATAATTTTCTTTTCATCTCTCAAATTGAGATGTGTGTACACTTCCCAAGTCCTAAAACTCTTACTTCCTTAGAAAAAGAGTCTCACCTACTGTGAGAAAGAATAATTGCCTTTATTATGCAGATAGTATTTCTGTGTAGTTCCACTTGTTGTTTGGTTAAGGTTCTTTTATGGAGGTATCAGTGAGGTGTCCAAGCTCTGGCCTGGCTTGCTGGGGGACTACCACACATCACTGAACAGCTCTAGGTCTTCGTTTATTCATCTGTAAAATGAAAACCGTAATACTTACTTCAAATTTATTTCTTTTTAATATTTTTATAAAATTGTAGTAAAATACACATGACAAAATTTACTCTTTTAACCCTTTCTTAGTGTACAGTTCAACGGCACTAAGTACATTCATGTTGTTGCCCAGTCGTCACCAACATCTGTCTCTAGAACTTGTTTCATCTTCAAAGACATAAACTGTACCCATGAAACAATAACTCCTTATTTACTCTGACCCCAGTTCCTGGCAGTCATCATCCTATTTCCTGTCTCTGTGAAGTTGACTACTGTAAATACCACACATAAATGAATTCATGCAGTATTTGCTTTCGTTTTTAAACTGGTTTACTTTATTTAGCAAAATGTCCTCAAAATTTATCCATGTGGTAGTATGTACCAGAATTTGTTTCCTTTTTATGACTGAATAGTATGCCATTTGATGCATCCTTTTTCATGTGAAGTGGGCACTGCTAGGGAAGAACTTAGCATTGCCATTGTGTTTTTTGTCTTCTTTGTCTTATAGTTTTTTGTCTCTCATTTCCTTCCTTTGTGTTTTATAGACTTTTTTTTTTGAAGTTACATGTTTTAATCCTCTTCTCATTTCCTCTTGTGCATATTCTATAGATTGTTTTGTGGTTACTGTGAGGATTACATATAATATCCTAAAATTTTAACCATCTATTTTCGACTAATATCAAGTTAACTTCAACTGCGAACAAAAACCTTACCCCGTTACAGCTCCACCTTCTCCTTTATGTTACTGATGCCACAAATTACAGCTTCATGTATTGTATAGCCATTAACATATAGTTATAATCATAATTACTATCATTATTATTATTTTAGAGAAAGGGTCTCACTTTGTCACCCACGCTGGAATGCAGTTGCACGATTATAGCTCACCACAGCCTTGAACTCCTGAGCTCAAGTGATCATCCCACATCAGCCATCAAATAACTAGGACTAGACACACACCACCATGCCTGGCTAATTTTAAAATTATTTAATATTTTTATCTTTTAAATCTAGTAAAAGCATGAAAAGTGGAGTGATGAGCCTAAATTATAATAATGCTGCTTTTTATATTTGTTCATGCATTTACGTTTACCAGAGATATTTTTTCATATATTTTCATATGGCTTCACTTTCTTTTTCATTTTAAAATTAAGCAAAGTTAAATATAAGAATCACCTAGTTAATATCAAGTATGCAGTAAATAGTATTAAAAATGATGGTAACCTTCCAAACTTTCCTGTCAATATCTATTGACTGATTAATTAATCAACTGAATGGGTGAGTGGATTTTCTTTCTCCAAAAGGACACCTGTAAGAAAGGGACACAATTGATATTTCATGAAGCAGGATTTCTCTGACCATCTAACATGAATGTGGACAGAAAGAAACTAAAACCCATAAGACACAAGGATGCATCTTGGTTTTCCACCAAAAAGTTCTGTGGCCCTGGTTGCTGAGTTTCTTGCTTATCATGTCCTAGGGTCACTGAGGCTAAATTCTATTTTAAAAGAAACAACTTTAAATGTTTTCCTTTTCCTTTCACTGCTTCAGGATGTTCCACCCTGAGTCAGTGCCATATGGGTTTGGCTTTTAGCTCAAATTTACCCGTAAAGGGTGGTGGAAGAGATGATTCATAAATCCCATCTTGACCTTATTTGCCTCATACTCAAACTGCAACAGGTGAGCTGTTGGACTCTGAAATGGGATTATTACAGAGAAGCGAGTGTTCCGTGTCTAAGACTATAGAGAGAAAAAAAATGTGTGCACAAGAAGGAACTCGGGCTAACACTTATTTTAAATTGCTCGTGGACCCATGCAGGCTGTATAATCAGACCAAATAGAATAATGAGGACATGCATTTAAAAATCAAACAGAGGGTATAACATTATTATTGGCATTATTATGTATGTGGTGTTTGATAGAACTGGGGGAAATGTATGCATTGCACTTGTTGGATTCAGCTACAACTCTATTTACATACATTGTAGGAAAAACACTACATTGTGCTTGATACATTAAAAGCAGTTTACAGTTACAAGTTTTATGTTTTTCCTAAGGAAATCTTTTCATTATGTCCTTCCTTTGTTCAAACACATATTGTGCATGTTCTACAGGAAAGAATAATGTATCTGATGTTTGACACCTGAGTTCTAATCCCAGTTCAATACTGGGTCTATAGCCCTAGGAAGCCCGTTCCTCCTACAGGCCAAAGTTTCTTCATTTGTAAAGTGGGGGCAAATATTGGTATTGGGTGTTTTTTTTTTTCTTTTTGAGAAATAAGTGAGGTACCATATTTACAAATACTTATGATGGTTCCATGTATACTCAAGTATCTAACACATGACAGTTGCTGAAGAAATAATGAGTTATTATTCTGAAGTCACCCCAATTGTTTCCTCACCTACAAAATTTGAGCAGATTCTGTATGTTATACCTAATAATAAAGTTCCCACCCATATTCTGGAAAAATTTTCAAACAAAGAAAACCAAAAGGCTATCTAGTGATTCTGTCTGATTCTGTAAATGAACATTTGAGAGATGGCCACATCCCTCATATTTTTCAGTAAATGTATTTGTTTTGTAAAATTCTGGGATAATGTTCTTATTTTATAAATGTTTATAAATTTGGAAAGAAAGTTGACTTTAATTCATTTATCTACACACAATGCTAAACTTGGGTTTTCTGTTACATAAAACCTTTGATTATTATACTAAACCCATTGAATATTATAACAATTCTTGGATATCATTGTAAGGAAAAACAATCAGCTTTGCTTTTTACTCTCTCCCATATATCAGTTAAAATTGATGACTACAATAACTGACAAGTCCAAACCTGTTAAATGACAAAAGTTCAATGCAATTTCACAAACATCTCAGTTATGATGATTTTTACAGTAAGATTCTGGAAGCCTATATGTGAATTCAGTACAAATACACATGATCTCTCTTCTAAGATGCAAATGGGTTCTCAAGGTCCTTTGAGATTCATCTGATTCATTAGTATTTGGTCTTGACATTTTAAAATGAAAAGATAACTTCACATTTTCTACTTCCTTTCATTATGTTGGACTGCTTCAATTAGACACAAATATATACTTAACATTTATCTTCATCACCTGATTTATTTCCCAATTTACTGACAACAGTAGGCTTTGTAGAAAGCAACAATGACAGAAACCAAAGAGGCGAGTGGAAATATGTAAGAAACCCGGAAGCAAAAACAGTGGAACCCATTCAGCAAATCATCAGCACTGGAAAGCATGGCCCTCAAACTCAACAAGTTTCCTGTAACTAATGTGGTCAGCTGTTTCATTTACTGGTTTTACACAGCCCTGAGTGTTTTCCTGACCTAGACTAATGTCGTACCTCTAAAACCCAGGAAGAATAAGAATAAAAGAAGGGATAAAATCCTGTCATTTGCAGCAACACAAATGAGCCTGGAGGACATTATGTTACATGAAATAAGCTAGATGCAGACTCATATGTAGAAGCTAAATAAGTTGATCTCATAAAAGTGGAGGGTAGGACAGTGGTAACTTAAGGCTGAGAATGGTAGAGGGAAGAGAAGGAAAGAGAAGGACAGGGGACAAGGAGAAGCTGGTTAGTGGATACAGAATTACAGCAAGGAGGAGTAAGTTCTGGTGCTCTTAAAGCCCAGCAGGGTGACTATAGCTAAGAGTTTTCTTCTGTACTTTTAAGTAGCTAGAAGAAAGGATTTTGAATGTTCTCAACACAAAGAAATAAGAAATGTTTGAGGTGATAGATATGCTAATTGCCCTATTTTATCATTATACACTGAATATGGGTATCAAAATATCACATTGTATCCCATAAATTGGTACAATTATTATGTGTCAATTTAATTTTTTTAAAGATAGGTAGGAAAGGTAAAATGAGGAAAATAGCATTAGACAGAATTTAAATTAGGTGCCTTATTTCAGGTGGTAACAAAGTTTATTCAATCATTCACGATATTATCTCAAATTTAGAGTTATTAAAGTACTTTGACAATGGGCTTCATTTCACTTACTTATAATAAACCTGTGACAGAGGAATCATTTCATGGAAGAAGAAATCAAGTCTCAGGAGACAGAAGAGCTTTGCTTAATATCATTCAAGTAGAACCTAGACTTAAACCCAAGTTTTCAGGTTCCAAGTCCATTGTTCAGGTCAACTTACCCCAGTTACATATTATTTCCCCAGCACTGTGCTGGATCTCATGGAGATGCCAGGATGAATAAGCTCTGGCCCTTGATGCAGGGACAAATGAGAAATCGTTATTCTGAAGACCTCACCTCATATGTGAATCCAGAATGGATGCAGATGGTCAAAGAGAAAAGGAAACTCTCATTCACTGAGCATGATTCTGTGCCAGACAGTGTCCCATGCCTTCTTGCAATGATGGAGGCAAGTAAGGATCATTTTTTCCACATGCAGAAAATGGAAACCCAGAGATTTTGTTTAAATTTTCATTATTATCTTCAGACCAAGCAAGTGAGACAGATAAAATCCAAACATAAATATCAGCTCTCAAAATGATTACTGTTGACTTACTTCACTGGGCTGTGAATCTGAAGGGCTGGATTTGATCTCAATCTTGATACTTACATGACAAGACCATGTGTCTGCGTGTATGTGTATACAGAATATTAGATATTAGCAAATTGCTGACCTTGAATCTGATTCTTAACCTCTCTACCATTAAACTCCCTCAATCATAAAATGGCCATAATTATACCAGCTTTGCAGCATGTGTTGCTCAGAATAAATTAAATCTCATATGCCTAACACACATCTGGAAAATGGTGAGACTCGTAAATGTTTATTTCTTTTCTTCCTTTCTGAAATCTGCAGAAGTGAGACTGCCCTTATCTTAGGACAGTCACCTTGGACTATAGAAAGACAAAAAGAGTTACTGCAAAATGTACTTGAATGAATTACACTGCAACTTAATTTTCTTCTAGGTATGTGAGCCCAATTCTACAATAATTCAGTTATTAATAAAATTATAGGAATAACAATGTGCAGCATTTTTATACCAGTTGATCATCATAGTAACACTAAGCAGCAGATAGGACAGTTTTACTATTATTATTCTCATTTTATCGATGGTCAAGACTTGAGGAAACTAAATCAATGGCCCTAAGTCCCAAGGCATCAGTTCAGGACCCAGGATAAGGCCTTCTTATTGCAAGTCCACTGTCTTTGACAATATCCAAGACAGCACAGCGTACACGTCAAACCAAAAGAGATGTATGACCGTGAAGGAAAACTTAGTAAACAAGATTTGAGCCTTTCTGAAAACTGTAAAGAAAAGGTCTGTTACAGGGTGATGTCACCACTAAGCACTGCAGAATATTGTCACATCTGAAAAACCATGGAAGTATGCCGGCATTGCCTGGGAACAGATATCCTCAGGGCCTCTGTCATCTGGAGGTGGAAATGTGTGCTAAGGTCAGGGAGAGGAGCTCCTGTCAGCTGGAAGAACCATTGCTATTTCTGTTTAGGAAAAACAAGAATGACATCTGTCAAGGCCATTATTCTTTCAGACATGGTTAGGATGAACAAGTGATAAGGTTGAGTTTGTAATATTTCCTTGAGAACGGAAAGTCTCAAATCTCAGAATACAGAGTTTTAAGAGCTGTGCAGTGCCTTAGAAATCATGCGTGGAAGCCAGAAATAAAACCTGGGATTTGAAATTAAGGGAAAACCCCAACTTCAAGCCCAAACTCTGTCCTTTGGTCTCCAAAGCCCAGATTTTGCACCTGTAAATGAGTCTAACATAAAAGAATGTAAGTCAATACACATGAAAGCACTTTGAGAACTGGAGAGCTCTTTGCAAATGTAAGGTATTTAAAAAATTAATTAAAAAATGATCCAGACTGGTCCAGCTATTAGTATTAGAAAAATGATTGTGAACTCAGGATTCTAGATTACACTTCAATACTTATTTCATGACCAAATATTGTCGCAACAATGGGACCAGTATTGCCAATGTCCCTGGGATTGGTACTGGGATGAAGAGAAAACCACTAAGACTGATGTCTCTTTTTACTGCTGAAAGGGCCAGGCTAGGATGGTCATTTTCACTGTTCCATCAGCTGCTGGCACTTACCTCTGACAAATTACCTGTAACATATTGCATAGTCTTTATTTTTCTGCCTTTTGCCCAGAATTTAATAGATTATACATTCCTTGAAGGAAAATACTGTTCTATTTATATTTCTTCATGTATCATCAATACATATTAAAGATTCTGGCCTGAGAAGAAGCTCTATAAATGCAGAATAAATGGCTCTTACACTTCAGAAGCTCTTGCTCTAGTTAACAGGCCAGACTCCAACAGGAACTGCAATGGAGAAAAAACATGCATTAGAGAATCACAGGCTGGGTGGGGGGTTGAGGGAATTCATTCTTACTTTGAAGAAAAGATTATGCTGTTAATAGCATTAGGTGAAAAATAAAGGAGCAGAGAATGTGTCTAATAGGTGTCCGAGAAAGCATCTTAACATCCTAACAAAGCCACAGCATTAGATAAGGATTGCATCCTACTTAGCAGTAGGACAGACTGGGCTAATGCTGGAACCTGTACCCTCTGGATGCCAGTCTAGGAACTGACTGAAGCCTTGATCTCAGCAATTTGTATTGATAGAGTAAGAGGCCCCATCTCCACTTATGCCCAACTCTCAGTCTCGTTCCTGTGTCACTCCCAATTTCTGTGACTTCTGGAGCATGCTGTGCTGTTTTACTCCTTCATTCCTTGCTACGTGTGGTTTTCTCTCATGGAATAACATTTTTCAACATATATCCACATTTCCCCAAGACACTTACACAAACCATTCAAACATCCTTAAAAACGCACTCAGACATCCCCTGCTGGGTAGTGCCTTGCTTAACCTTCTAGAGAGATCTCTTCTTCGGCCTGAATATATGTCTACTGTTATATGTATCACACAGACCCTAATGATTTGTTTATACCAACCCGTATTATAAAGATGGGGACAGTGTTATCCACCCCCAAATACTCCCACTGAGCATAATAGCCTGCGGCCTAAAACATCATTTTTCAGTAGGTTAATGCATAACATAATAATGACTAAAACAATTACTGAGAGCTTGCTGCTTTAATCCTCACCTGGTTGTGGCTGATGCATACAGGTGTGCTGGAATGGACATGCTGCCCAAGACTGTAGCCTTAGTAATGAGTCTATAGCATTTACACTGGCTATGGGTACAACTTCAAGATTTGAATTTACTTTTATCTAAATCAACAGGGTCCTGGCTGCAATTCTTCTGCTCAATAAATAAAAAAAATTTGTTACAGGCAACTTAGTAGGGGATTTAGTAGTGAGGGCTTTGGTCATTTCCCACCTGCTAATGGGTAAACACAGCAGTCCTAGTACATCCAGGGCTATGGGCACTGAATAGCAATTCTCTGGCTGCAGCTTCTAGCAATGTATTTACTCAGCTGTTAGTGGGACCAGCAGCTGGGAATGGGTTCCCCAGCTAGTTATAAGAAAACTACCAGGGACTCATTTATTTACCATTAAACTGTAAGCACTTGGCAGGGCATCTGGTCCCACTGTCCTAGGTTATGGTTGGGTTCTCACGAGACCTTGGTTGTTAGAAGAGCAGCTGGAATATTTAAAATGTCAAGTAGGAAATTCAGAAGTTTTAGCATCTCACCACAATTTTTTTTATGGGATGAAAGACATGTTAGGCTGAAATTGAAGCACATTTGGGATCTCTGATGTTGCATAGATTGAATTTATCTTCCATAGATTAAATATACCTGAAATAGTTTTGTTTGCTTTTACAGTGTAAGGTTTGTTTGAGTTGGACATGACAGTGGAGTCTCACAAGGGATTTTATGGATGACCGGTGCTTAGAAAAAACAGCAGTTGGGTCGCAGGGAAACTACCTGGTCCAATGGAGAGAAAGGACAGAGATGGTGTTTGACATAGCTAGGTTTTCATCTTGATTTTTTTCACTTCATGCCATGACCTTGGAAAAAGTCCTGTAATTCCATGAAGCTTAATTTTATAATCTGTAAAATTCAGTGATGGTGTCTACCACAGCTAAGGGTGGTTGCATGCTATGGGAAATACTTGTAAACGTTGCAGAGATTGATTCTGCCTGGTGCCATAAGAATTAAAATATTTTTTCAAATTTCATTTCACTCACATATTTAGTTAAAGACTTATATGTTACTCAGGCAGTTAACCTAAGTATATAGATTATATCCTGTTTTTCTTGTCTAGATAATTACTGGACATGATATAGATGTTCCCCAGTAAATAGGCGTTTTTCAACCTTCCAAATAACATTTTGTTTCTTTTTCCAAAGTGGAATCCTATAATGCTGTTTGGTGAAACCCCTTGAATGATTCCATTTTGCTTAATTACAACTTTCAGTTTTGGACCATGTCCATAATATCAGACAAAGTTTAATGAAAAGCGCAGAAAAACTGAGCTTAAAAGTTTTATGGTAGCTCTCTATTATTTGCTGTATGACTTAAACACACGTTTTTAACACTCTCCTTCTCCATTTCGACCTCTGTAAAATGATGACAGCAATATTTACACCCCATAGAATTGGAGATTCATTGTGTTACAAATGGGAAAGCGTGAGCCGAGTACCCACAGACATGTGCTTCATATTCACGTTTCAATTGATAGTGAACAGAAAATGCACTAACGCATGCCAAGCTACAACATGAATTCTAGGAAACAGTAGACCAGAGCGAGGGCCACTTGGCAGTATATTTATTAAAGGGCTATTCTGACCCTAGACCAACCAACATGTAAATTTACTCCATACCTACCCCACTGTAGACAAACTGTTTCCAAATATGGCAGGGCTGTCCAATTTTTCTGGCTTCCTGTTCTTTCTACTTCCCATAACTTACCAGCCTGTTTCATGCTATCGTGCATTGGCAGAGGGTGCTCTCTTGGCTAGGATGTCCCACCTTCCCTGCCACCACTCCCTGCCCCCTCTTTGCCCACCCCCCCACACATAGGTTTTTTCATTCTTAAATACATTTGCTATCAATGATTCTATAATTACTTATTTAATAAACCTTTCCCCACGGACAGGAGAATCTCCCCATGAATGCAAGATGCAGAAGTATTTTAAATATAAGATAAAAAAGGATTCAAAAAGGATACAGGTGCTAGTTCTAATGACATTATTGTATCTGGAAAGCCTCCAACTCTCTTCTCCACCTGTCACAGTCAATTTTTTTCTTCCTTGCTTTGTTAACTCATACATTCATCCCAAAACTTGTTCACCTATTATTCATTAGACATTTCACTAAGCATAGAAAATAAAATACAATGCTGAGCAAGACATACTACTCAACCTCATGAAGTATGTTGAATAGTTAGAAAGTTGCAGATCAGATTTTCATTTTAAAAAGATTATTTTGACAGACTAAGAAGGAGGCATGAGGGAGAAAAACCTAGCATTAGAAAAATCCATTAAAAGGTGGTTGTGATAAATTCAAATCAGAGTTAATGATGGCATACACAGGGAAAATAGCAGTGAAGTGGAGAAAATTTGGGTGGATAGCAACAGCAACAGTAACTCTTTATGAAATATTTTCCATGCATTAGGAACTATGCAAAATGCTTTACATACATACTTTCTGTTGATCCTCAGGACTCTTTACAGAAGATATCTTCCTTAAACAGATGAAGAAAGTAAGGGATCAGTTATTTGCCAGAGGCGACCCAGGAAATAAACATCAGAGCAGGGATCTGAACTCAGATGTATCTGTCCCAAAGCCCAAAGCCTGAACTCTTAAGAAGAACTATATGCTTTGCTTGGCTTGATAGAGGACACAATCAATAGGCAGCATCACAAGGTTTCCTAGATGCAGTTTATGTGCTAGCTCATACCCATTCTACCCTTGGTTCTTGACTGCTTGTCTTTCTTACGGGTATATCAGCCTTAATGATGGCTTTCCTGCAGTTTCTAGAGCCCATTTGCTACTCTGTCTTCATTTTCTAGCAACACTGATTGTCTGTCTCAGCCTTGCTGGAGGAAAGGGCCATTAGGCTTGCTGAGACAGAAGTTGCAGAGGCTCAAACACGCACGTCTGATCCACCTGGATCCAGGGAGGCTTTGGTTCTGTCAGTGGCTGCCTCGGGGGCTGAGTAACCCAAGTAAGAGGAGATGGAGTGTTCCTGTTCCTTAGGGGCAAACTTACTTCTCTTGAGTAAGTTCATATGAAAGAATAGCTGGACAATATGGTAGAAAGATACATTGAGCTTTTAAAGAAATTAGAAATGTACATTGAGCATTTAAAGAAATTGCCAAACTGTTTCCAAACTGTTTTTTTTTTTTTTTTAACTTTCTTACCAGCAATGTAGGAGTGTTTTAGTTGCTCTACATTCTCACCAACACTTGGTATAATTAGCCTTTTTAATTTTAACATTTAAAAGAGATACAAAGTAGTTTTTCTGATGGTGAGTGATGTTGAGCTTTCTTTCTTCTGTATCAGTACTTGCAGCTTCACCTTGGGCTTTTATGGTATGGAGCTGGTTTCTTTTCTCAAACCTCATGAACCAACCTCTGCTAGCTTCAAACTTTTCTTCTGCAGCTTCCTTACCTCTCCTAATCTTCATAAAATTGAAGACAGTTAGGGACTTTGGCTTAAGGGAATGTTGTGGCTGGTTTGTTCTTTTAACCAGATCATTAAAACTTTCTATCAGCAATAAAGCTGTTCAACTTTCCTATTATTCGTGTGTTCATTGGGAGACACTTTGAATTGCTTTCAAGAACTTTTCCTTTCACTGTTTGGCACAAGAGGCCAAGCTTTTGGTCTATCTCAATTTTCAATGTGTCTTCCTCACTAAGCTTAATCATTTCTAGCTTTTGATTTAAAGTGAGAAAACTGCTACTCTTCCTTTCACTTGAACATTTAGAGGCCAGGATAGGTTATTAATTGACCAAATTTCAATATTGTTGTATCTCAGGCAATAGGGAGGACTAAGGAGAGGGAGCAAGTGGGTCAGTAGGGCAGTTAGATCACGCGCAATGTTTGTTAAGTTCTCCTTCTTATGTGAATGCCTCAAAACAATTGCAATCATAACATTAGAATCATAACAATCACAATAATAGATGCAATATAATGAGAATGCATGAAATACTGTGGAATTACCAAAATATCACACTGAAAAATGAAGTGAGCCTATGCTGTTGGAAAATGGCACACAGAGGCTTACTCAATGCGGCATTGCCACAAACCTGAAATTTCTAAAAATGCAATATCCATGAAACATAATAAAGCCAAGCACAATTAAATGAGGTGTGCCTGTATTAATTTTTACCATCAAGCTTGTTGGGATTATGATTGGAATTGCATTTGTGGCGAATTTGAATCTTGATACTATTTAGTTTTCTAATCTTAGAATAAGGTATATATCTCAGCTTATTTATGTATTCTTTATTTTTTGTCAGTAATATTTTCTTTTCAATGTACACATCTACCACCTATTTTGGCAAACAAATCTTTAAGTATGCCTTATTTTTGATACAATTGAAAAGGTTATTGTTGCTTTAACTGATAATTTTACCAATCAGAACAGGGCAAAAAAAGAAAGGTGGATTAAAAAATATATGACTCCAAGGTTTGCATCTGGGTAAGAAGACAGTATAGAAATAGTTATATTCATAGAAAAAAACCCAGATTAATTATATTTAAGATATGTTGAAATTAATAAAATTTCCAGTTTGGTCCAGTGGGCAGATTGAAACTTGGATCTAGAGTAAAAGATGAAGGCTCAAGAAAAAAATAAAAATTTGAGATTATTGTATTGAGGTAATGATTACAGTTATGGGTGAGAGTAACACACTCTTCACATTATAACAGTACTACTTTTATCTGCGTCTCTTCCAAAAGACACTGAGCTTCTCAGATTGGGTCCCCATCTGACCTTTTTATTTTGGACTTGAGGCAGGAGAGTTAGCACAGAGTAAGTGTCTCATTCACACTTACTGGGTTTATGCCTTGTGGTTCTGATCCTCGTTTTGTCCCTTGTTAGCTTTATAACCTTCAACATGTTACTTTAGCTCTTTGAAACTCATGTTTCTGCACATGAATAAAAACAGTCTAGTTCATGGTATTGTTCGTAAAACCAAGAGGCATTCAATTAATGGTTTTTTAAAACAAACCTTTCTATATCATTTTTATGTATATAATACTAATAATGAACATGTTTAGCATTTTCTATATGTCAGGGGCTAAATGCTTTTTATATAGTAACTGCCTTAATCCTCATAATAACCTTGGGAACTGGGTACTCTAGCCACATTTTACAAATGTTAAAGAAGGAGGGATGGGGAGATTGAGGAGCTGGTGGGGAGCTGAGATATACATATATATATATATATATATACTTCCATCCTTTTATGTATATATAGAAATATATATGGAAATATATATAGAAATATAGAAAAAATATATATTAATAAATATCTATAATATAGAAAAATATATAGAAGTATGTATGGAAATATATATAAATATATAGGTATATATAAATACATATATATTTTGCTATGACAAAAAATGTCATTTTTTTGAGTCACAAAAGTGGCTATTTTAATGTAGTTTTTACTTGCTGTCAATCATGCAGTCAGAGGACATCTGTGTACAGGTCAACTGCCCCTTAAGTATTTCCTGGTTCCTGTTCTTCATCTCGCCTGCTGTCATTCTACCCACAGGGAAACCTTTAATAGGCTGAGACTTAACTTCAAGGCCAAGGCTGAATATTTTTATATGCCCAAGGATTCTGTGCCAACTGAAGACTTCTCAGGGAATAGAAAAAACCCTAGCAGGTAGATATTGATAGTGCAAATCTCCTCGCAACTTATTTTTCAAAACTATAGTAAGCATTAAAAATTAAGTCCCTTAGACTTAGTGATGAATAACACATCAGGTCCTTCCTGCTTATTTATACCTGCTTGGCATTTCAAACGTATGTAATTAACTGATCAATAAACAAATGCTTTTTGAAAAGTAGAACTTAATGCATTTTAATATTCTATGGGCATGAATTTTAGAGCAATGCAATACTTGGCAATGGCAATACTTTTTAAATTTAGAGTTATTTTATAACACAGAGTGGAAAGGATTGCATTTCCTCACCCTGCCTCATTTACATCTTATTAATCTAGCACCATTTCAGGTTATAAAAATCACTTGATTTTACAGAGGAGATGTTTCTGTTTGCAATGTTTTTATTTATCCGTCGGCATCCATCTGAAGGGACCTCAAGAGCAGAGTCACTGCTCTCTCTCACCCACCCTCTCAGACAAAAGGAAGTGCCTCTCTACTGTATTCCAGTAAATTTGGTAAATGCCTCTATTAAATCTAGCATCTCCTTGTATCAGACCTAGGTGTATACATCATTTAAAAGATAGAAAGTGGCATGTGATATTTGGTATTCCCAATGCCATTTTAGTTAGTTGAGTATAAAATATTGGTTGAATGTTGCCAAGTATGAAAAGTGCATCAGTGTATTTCTAGAAAAGGAAGGAAGATAAAGGGCAAGCAAGCTCAAAAAAGCTAAAAGGATCATGATCTCTTGCCATTAGCTAGTTTGGCATCCTGGGACTTCCCTTTAACTGTTTGTGTTTTAGAGGGTGTTGGCCAGTCAGAGTGGTAAAAGGCAAAAGGCAATCTCTGAAAGCAGCTGCACATTATCTTGTCCACCTGCACACCTTCCATTGGGGAACTCTTAACAGAAGGACTGAGGAGAAGCTGAGCCAAATTATTTGAACGTGACTGTTTTTAGGAAGGAGTATTGCATAGTAATGAGCATTAAGACTT
The DNA here is from genome assembly GCF_001604975.1 of Cebus imitator. NCBI lineage: Eukaryota > Metazoa > Chordata > Mammalia > Primates > Cebidae > Cebus > Cebus imitator. Next base: position 4,139,463 of record NW_016107316.1, read on the forward strand.
CCTGAAATATTCTCGTTCTGGTTAAGGTAGAGGGAGCACACTCACAGTTTAGATTCAAAGTTGGCTCACATCTTGGAATTGTGCACTGGTGTATCCAGAAAGAATCTCAGGAAACACACTCTGTTCCTGGTTTGAGGAACGGGAAGGGGAGCTGTAGCTGAAAGAGAGAGTGTACGGAATCTTCTGTTGTATTTTTCCTCTCTCTCCCCAAGCAAGCCCCAGACTTATATACTGTGGCAAGGATGCTACCTTACACTTGAAGTGGTAAAATAATTCTAGTTAGAATGTAAAACATTAAGTATGCATGTTGTACTTTAGAGTAGCGATTAAGCTAAAAGAAATTAGAAGCATAAAATTTAATTTTTAATTTGAAACGAACTTCTAGAGCCTGTAGTTCAAGCCCTTCATTTGCAGATGAAAAAGCATGACCCCCAGAGGCAAAAGATACATCCAGCAAGTGAGGGATGAAGGAGGCACAATCCTGGTCTCATTGTTCAAGCTGGGCACGATGGCTCACACCTGTAATTCCAGCATTCGGGAGGTCAAGGCAGGCGGATTCTTGAGGTCAGGAGTTCGAGACCATCCTGGCTAATAAGGTGAAACCCCGTTTCTACTAAAAATACAAAAATTATCCAGGTGTGATGGCACATGTCTGTAGTCCCAATTACTCAGAAGGCTGAGGCAGGACAATTGATTGAACCTGGGAGGCAGAGGTCGCAGTGAGGAGAGATCACACCACTGCACTCCAGCCTGGTGAGACTCCATCTCCAAAAAAAAAAAAACAAAAAAAAAGATAATTTTTATTGTTCATCCCAATGTTCTTCCTTTATGTTACAGCATGAAACTAATTTTCAGTATCCTTACACCATAAGGTAAAACTGCTTTTGTATATGCTTGTGTATATTTTCCTGAGTAATGCTGAAATATGTAGTCCCAATATAGCTTCATGCCATCACTATTTTGATGAAAATGCTTAAAATAAAAAAGTCTAAGAGTAATAGGCTTATTTTCTTCTAATTTAATTTAAATGTACACTCAAGGAAAGTCACATTTTCTATAAGAAGAAACCTCTAAAAGTGCTTTTGGAGCTACCTCTTTATTGAGTTTTAACCAAGGATGTCCTTGTACTGAGGTCCTTCAGATGGTTGTGGCTCCTCCCCAGGCTGGTCACTTATGGGACAATTTCAATAAAGTCAGCAGAAAGTTAGTGGAAAGGTCTTTTTCACATTTTCAAATGTGAATATTAATAGTAACCGGTACAAATCTTCTCATTAATATTCACTAGAAATTAGTATCCAGACTTTCTGAAGAGAAGAGAATCCTTGTGATGAATAGAGTATGATTTGTACTTTATTTTGTAAATGAGAAGGAAGGCGATTTCAACTGCCAGCCTGTAGCCTTTTCAGGGGATAATACTCTTTCACATTCACCAAGTAAGTAAGAGGCCTGGCCCTTACCATCCCTTTGAAAAATTCAGTGTTTATTTTAAAGCCTTCATTGAATGCGTTCTGACTCAGTCCTGCTGGCATGTGCCAGATAATAGTATTTTTTTTTTTTTTTTGGGGGGGAAGCTGAAATCTAGAGGTGTGAGCAGCTTCATCATTGACACACACTGCTCACAGGACTGATTTTATCCCAATTAAATCAAACAAACATTGACTTAACGAGTGTATGTTTCATATGAAAATTATAGCCTTAATTAATAAAAACTTAAAAATTCATAAATTTCAACGTTTTTACTGGTGGGGGGGAAAACTGTTTGGAAGCAGAAGTGGCTAGATGTTCAAACTGCAGCTCTTCTTCTAAACATTTTCCTTTGTTCTGGGAATCCATGAGAATTTACTGCTGCTGCCACCACTGATCTGGTCTCAGATGTTTGTGGCTCTGCCCTTTCCAACATATAGACATACGTTCAGCTGACATTGTCTATGGCATGCCTGAGACAAAAACAGCATGTTCAACAAAATCGGATGAAATTATGTGAAACCTGACAATGTAGTTTATCAGGTGTAGCCTCTTCATCATGTGAGATCCACAATCCACTCAGTTCTGGGGTAACCCAGTCAGGGTGAGAGTTAGGCTGAGACTCAGACATAAGCCTAAGCTCCCACCTGCCTAGTGGATGCTTTCAAACTCCTCAGGTCAAAGCTCTTCTTGCTTCTTGGGAGACAATGTATCATCAGATAATTTGCCCTAGAATATTGGGCACAAAGTAGAAATCATCATAATGCAATAGAATGAGCTCATTGTATATATTTAAAAAAAAAAAAAACAAACACCTAGAATCTGGAGTCTCTTGTCCTACAGTGCTCTGTGCAGTAAACTTTGGACACACAGATGGTCTGCTGTGTTGGATAGTGTCTCCTCAAAGTCTCCTTCCTCTGTGCAATAGACATCAGGGGCACAAACAGTGTGCTGTGTTGAATAGTGTCTCTCCAAATCTTATATCCAACAGGAACCTAGGGATATGATCTTACTTGGAAATTTGCTGATGTAGTTGGTTGGGATGAGGTCACACTAGATTCAAGTTGGCCCTACTCCAGTGACTGGTGTCCTTATAGAAAGAGAAGGCAGAAACACACAGACACAGAGGGACAATACCATGTGACAACAAAGGTAGAGTGATGCTGTCACAAACCAAAGGACATCAAGGATTAACAGCTGTCACCAGAAGCTAGGAGAGAATCATGGAGTGGATTTTCCCTCTGAGGCCCCAAGAAGGAATCAACCCTATTGACATTTTGATTTTGTACTACTGGCCTCCAGAACTGTGAGATAATTAATTTCCATTGTTTTAAGTCACTAAGTTTGTGATAATTGGTTACAGCAGTCCTAGGAAACAAATACCCATGGGAAAGAGGTTGAATGAAGATGGACTGAAGGAGCTTTGCAGAAAATGCTGTTTGAGCCCACTTCAATTTCTATTAAAGCTGGTACAGATTTGGTATTATCTGTTAGTTATATAAATGCATAAAAGACAAAGACACATTTTTATATTTTAAACACTCATGTTTTTCTCTATAGATATAGTTTTTATAATATCAATTATTTCTGATTCTTACAATTACTCTATAAATCATGCAGGCCATATACTAGTAAGTCCATTTGATAGACATGTCAGATGGTCTCCAGAAAGACAAAGTGACCCACTGAGGATCCCTCATCCAGTTAGTGGCAGAGCTGGGCCTGGGATCCTGAGCTCCTGGCTCTCTAAGTGGTCTTTGAATAGAGGTCACTTGATAGAGCAGGAAAGTGAGGCTCAGAAAGAAAGCATTACTTGCCTGGCCACATAGCATAAACAGAATCTGGGGCCAGTGTTTTCTAACCATAGGCCTGTGTTCTTAACTGGGAAGGCTGTAATTTGAGTCCCCATTTTGCCTCTGTGAGTGTGTGAAATGATGGAATCACAGATTCAGGTTTTAATAATATCCCTGTGACTACTCATGAGCCAATCCTATAGGAGAAATAAATATGAGAAAATATTTAGTTGTTTTGATTAACTTTGGATGAAATGTTCCAGATTTAATGCAAATAGTTCTGATACCTCAATGAGTACAGAACTTGTATGGCTGAATTGGAAGAACCATGCTTAACCTTGCTTTATAGCTACTTTGTGATGTTTTACTTAAAAAACTTTAGCTTAAATTAATCTGCCTACTAATTGAAATGAATTAATAACCTTGAAATTCCTCAAAATTTATAAACCTCAATTTGAAAGGAATCTTAAAAGCCTTCCTTGCCTACCCCATACAGTACTTGCACAGTGATAATACAATGTAAAAGTGAAAACCTTCTGGGACATAATTTTCATTACTTCCTAAAGCAACCTACTCAGGTGTTTTCTATCTGTGACATTTTTTCTTTTGAGATGGATTCTCGCTCTATCCCCCATGCTGGAGTGCAATGGCATGATCTTAGCTCACTGAAACCTCCATCTCCCGGGTTCAAGCAATTCTCCTGCCTCAGCCTCCCAAGAAGTTGGGATTATAGGCGCATGCCACCACACCCAGCTAATTTTTGTATTTTTAGTAGAATGGGGTTTCACCATGTTAGTCAGGCTGGTCTTGAACTCCTGACCTCAGGCGATCCACCTGCCTCGGCCTCCCAAAATGCTGGAATTACAGGCGTAAGCCACCGTGCCGGCCATATCCCTGACAATTAGAAAGCACGTTCTTACACTGAATATTTTTTCTACTTATTGGTTCTTTTTCTATCCCTTGTTTCTAAACAGAATGCATCTAATTGCCCCTCCACATGAAAATCTCTAAGAAATCCCCTTCTATTCAACTGTTCAAATTCATTCACCATTTTGCTACCTCCTTGATTTTAATGTCAATATCTATTCATTCATTTATTTATTTAACAAAAATGTATTGGATGCAAATTATGGTAGAAATAATATTTAAAATTTACATAATATTTATCATGAGACAAGCATTGCTGTGATAATTACTATTGACTGTCAACTTGATTGGACTGAAGGTTGCAAAGTATTGTTTCTGGGTGTGTCTGTGAGGGTATTGTTAGAAGAGGTAACATTTGAGCCAGTGGACTGGGAGAGAAAGACCCACCCTCAGTGTGGGTGGGCACCATCCAGTCTGCTGCTAGAGTGGATAGAACAAAGATGCAGAAGAAGGTGGGATAAGCTGGCTTGCTGAGTCTTCCTGATTTCATCTTTCTCCCACGCTGCCTGCTTCCAGCCCTTGAACATTAAACTCCAGGTTCTTTGGCCTTTGGACTCTTGGACTTGCATCAGTGGTATGCCAGGGGCTCTCGGGCCTTCAGCCACAGGCTGAAGGCTGCACTGTCAGTGTCCCTGCTTTTGAGGCTTTGGGACTCAATCTGAGCCTCTATTGGCTTCCTTGCTCCTCAGCTTGCAGATGGCCTATCATGGGACTTCACCTTGTGATTGTGTGAGTCACTGCTCCTTAATAAACTCCCTTTCATGTATACATCTATCATATTAGTTCTGTCCCTCTGGAGAGCCCTGACTAATACAATTATTCTAAATGCTTTACAAATACTAACTTTTAAAATCTTCACAACAATCCTGAGATGAGTACAATTATTTGCCTGATAATACATGTTTGAAGCTTAACAAATATTTTTAATAAATGAGTGAGTAAATAGTTAGGTAAATGATGAATGTAATGTAAAAATATTTCATCATATGAACTTTCATAATTCTCATGACTCTTTTGATTTTCTACCCAGTGACAAGATATGCTTATGAATACTGCCTAAGCCAAAACAACTAATAAGGAGATCCAGAATGGACAATGCCATTAGGGGTACTTGGAATTCTAAAACAGATGCCTCATTCACAATTGTTTTCAAGAGACTATTCAAGAAATTCTGGGCAAAAAGCCTTATTTGAAATTATTCAAATAAGTGGGTGACAGGAAACCCTGTAAAACCTAAACCATGATGAAATGCATGATGTCTGCCTAGGAGGAGGCGTATTCTATAATCAACACAGAATTTCACTATAAAAGGGCTCCCAACTGTTTTTAGATATATTCACCTTGGCTCTAACAAGCTTCAATCCAAAATTAAACCTGTAGCTCATCTCTTTGAGGGCTCTTCAAACTGTATGATGATTACTGGTTGTGATTTCCGTTGCCATGATGAGAGTGACCTTCAGCATTTCCTTAAAAATTGCACCCAGCAGAATATGAGGCCAGCAGGCCCGTGTGACCCTGGTTGGGTACAACTCTAACATCATTAAGCATTTCAGAAAAAAAATGGCCTAGACTTCAAAGATAGATATCCATTTATAAGCACCTGCAAATCATCTCTATTTGTAAGCACCTACCGCTTGTTTTCAGTATTTCAAAATATTTCAGAGAGGTTTTATTTCTGAAGGAAAATGGGTTATAATTTAATGTAGTATCTTGGGGTAGGTATAAACAGATTCTATTTCTATAGACTTTCACATAAAATCATCAGATTTCATGGGAATATAAAAGTATTCTCTTGGCTTTTTGTTGATTATTATTAATTGAGGCCCACTTTAAAAACAACTATCTGTAAAAGGCTATGTTTGTTTCTCCAGACCGAAATTATTTTTTTCTTTTTCTAAATTACACCCATTTAAAATTTATTCTTGTCCCTCTTTCTTCTGGAGGAAAGATGTCTCCTTGAGTTTAGGGGTTATGTGTTATTAACCTCTGTTTCATTTCTTTATTCACTTGAAAAAGGAAATTGCTACTTTCTAGGAGTTTAAAGTCTAGTAGGAAAATCAAACAATTTATAAAACACTAAAAGTCAGGATGGAAATAAGGCTAGGGGCTATGGACAAGATGATATCTGTGCTGAGAACTGATGAATAACTATGAGTTAGCTACGCAGCCGGAATGGGTGTCACTGAATGTAAAACAAGAGAACAGACGATTAAGATACCTAGCAGTGAGAGAAAGAGGAGGATGCGTTGGAGAAAATTAAAGGAGCTCTTCATAGTTAAGAGCAAGGAGCATAATACGACGGCTGTGGGCCAAAGCTAAACAGCATGAAGGGGCTTATCTCATGAGGGTCCCTGTGAACCATATTGCATTGTAAAAGGGTGAGGTGCTGGGAAAGTCCAACTGAAAAAATGATAACTATATTTCTACTTTAAAAACATAACTTTAGTTGAAGAATGATAAGTAGAATAGAAGGATTATAACTGATGTCAGAGAGAAAGCTGGTTCAGGGGAGGGTTAATTCTGCTGAGGATAATGATGGTAAGAATCAACATGGTAGCACAAGAAGGCAGGAAGAAGTTGATAAAATCAAGAGATATTTTAGCAGTGGAAAATGGATACTTGGTATTAATTGAGATACAGGTGTGGATATCAGAAAGAGTGTGTTAAGGATAACCTTCAGGATTCTGATTTGGTGTTCTGATTATCATTGTTGTATAGCAAACCATGCCAAACTAAATTATACTCATGATTTCTGTTGGTCAAGAATTCGGAAATGGCACCCACCACAGAGATGGTTTGTCTCAACTCCATGTCTGGGGCTTCATCAGAAACTTGAAATATGGTGGTAACTTACACACTGAGGGACTGGAATTTCCTAAAGCCTCATTCTCTCACATTTCTGGCAGCTGTGTAGAAAGAATTAATGATTTGGACTGTCAATATTATCTCCCTATGTGGTTTAAATACCTTACAATATGTGAGACTTGAGGTATTTATTTTTCTTCCATGGTGACTCAGGGCTCCAAGTACAAATGAGCCAGTGGGCAAGGTAGAAGCTGTACCTTCTGTGATCTAGAACTGTAAATAATCCAATATTACAATAAACATGCTCTACTGGTGCAAAGGAAAAGATGACTGTACCCTATCACTCAATGCAGAGTGCCAAAGTTTCTTAAGCCATGTTTTAGAATTGCTGAAGTTTGAAATCTGATTTATGTTTCTCTCACATGTGACATACAACTAACTCCTCCCCTAAAACATGAAATGTCTCACTCCATTACAGAATCAACTAACAAATCTAGGATCCCATTATCTAAATTAAATCTAGGTGCAGATGGGGCTTTAAAGTACAGTCTCTCCAGTATGAATCTTCTTGATCTGAAAACTTTTTCTGTCTCAACCTAACTCCTCCCCGTATAAGGTTGTGGGTCAATAAGTCTCTTTTTATTCCATACTGTTTCTTTCTCTGTCAGCTCAAGCTGATACAATTCCTTTATGAACATTTTAGGGTTCCTGTGTATCAGTTTATAATACTCTCCATTTAGGCAAAAGTCACACTCAACAATGAGTGTTTCAATAAGATTTTCTTATTGAAGAGCTACCTTGAGGCAATAATCTCATAATTCATAAGTGCTTTGCTAAGAGAGATTATGAAGTATGCAGAAAGATGAAAAGACATCTTCAGATCTTCTTACAACTTCTGAAGAGTCTATAAGCACCAATTTAAATCTTGCTGAGGTCTTGTCAAAAGGGTTTTATAATCACATACTTGATTTGTCTTTGCCCTGTTGGCATCCCCCTCAATTTGACCTTCGGTCTAGGTCCTTTCCTACTTTGAGAATATTATTCTTGGAGAAACTATGGAAATAATAGTTTTATTTTTGAACCCAGAAAATCTTGGATCTTTTCTATTTCCTTTAATTTTTTTCTGAAACCTGAAAGATTCATTTTTAGTTCATCTCTTCCCATTTTTATCTCCACATACTGCATTATATTTCAAGTGGCATTATATGAGAACATATTCTTGAAGAATGAAACCCAATCTTCTGGTTTCTGCTACATATGAATAATCTTCTTATACACAGCTAAAAGAAGCCATTAAAAGTTTTAACAATCTGCCTTCAAATCGTCTTAGGCAAATCTACCAATTTTTAAAGTATATTTTCTGATTTCCATGACACTTTAGTTGAAAATATTGACAAAATTGCTTCCCTGAACTCCCAGGCTTTCCTTGAGCCCTTAGTCCCCTCACTGCCTGGTTCTATAGCATATCTTTTAGGATTTTATTGTAGCTATAACCACAATTACTTCCAAGTGCCAAAGTCTGTTCCAGTAAGTATCGATGCATAACAAACCACCTCAAACTTTAAAATAACAACTATTGTACTATGCCTATTCACTGCAATTTTGAAGAGTGCTGATTCAGAGGGGCATATCAAGTATGGCCTGTTTCTGGCCTGTGACGTCTGTATGAGGCTTCTGCTTGGAAGAATTGAAAACTGAGGATAACTGAATGGCTGTGAGCTGGAATTAACTAATCTTATTCACATGTCTGGCAGATGGGTGGTAAGAATGTAAAGATGAAAACTGAGAACTACAGAGTCTACCTGTATCCCCCATATGATTTCACTTCCTTACAACATGGAGGCCTCACTGTAGGTGTCTTTTAACCTGGTGGCTCAGGGCTCCAAGTGCAACTTCAGGTGGAAGTTGTATTAGCTTTTATGATCCAATTTCAAAGATCTCATAGAAGAAGTTCAGTAGTACAATATTGGCTGAAGCAATCATAATCCCTCCAAAATTTAAGAGGAAAGAATAGGGCAGTACCTCTCTCTATGGAAGCAATGTCACAAAACCTCAAAGACATGTTTCAAAACCTCCACACCTTAGTATGAATGTTTTACTGAATTGAGGAACACAAGAATAGAAGCAGGTTTGTGGATGGGATGATCCATGTCAGGTATGGAAATTTGAATCTTGAACTGTCTGTGTAGTATCTAGTTGGCAAAAAGTAGAGCATTTTACTCACATTTGGAGCTCAGGATGAAGTTCAGGGCTAAAGTTAGAGTTTGGAAAAATGCATCTGATATTTAAAATCCTGAAAGTAGGTGAAAGTATCTGGAGGGATGTATAAACTAAGAAAAGTAATTCCATGACACAGGGAAGAGCATAGGTGAGCACACTCAGGGTGCAAAAAAGAAGTAGACAGAGGCAGACGTGGGTCCCAGAATCCAAATGAAGAAAGCATTTCAGGAAGGAGGAATTTAATTAGGCAGGTACTACAGGCAAGTGACTTCAAAATGTTAAAGGCTGAATTTGAGGTAACCACGAGAATGCCATTGGTGACCACAAAAAGCAGTTGTTTAATGTAATTACTCATGTGTGTGTGTGTGTGTGTGTGTGTGTGTGTGTACGTAAATAAACAATAAAATAATGTATTTTAAGTTATAAAGCCCTGCTTTAGAACATCCCCATTGTTCCTTCCTGATCCCAGGGAAGAAGTGCCAGATCTTGAAAACACAGGACTGCAAAACATCCAATACTGCAAATTCATACCCACCCTGATCACAGCTTCAACAATTTCAGGTCATTTGCTTAAGTATCCAACCTTTCAGAGTTCCTGCATCTAATAACGTGATTCTAGCTTGACAATCTCAAACAATGTGTTTTTGTGGACCAGAACTAAAAACACTGCCTTATAAATACCCAAACTCTCTGAACAGTCTCTCCTTCCTTTGTTTAATGCTTGCTTGGCAAAGCTCCATCCTTATATAAAAACAGTTACTTAGCTTCACATGCCTGTATCTGGAAATCTTGTGATATTTTTAATAAGCTGCTTTCCCACTGTTCAGTACTTTTTCATACCTCTTCTCTCCTCAAGCTTCTGACCTTCCATTTCCACTTTAGTTTCAGAGGAAGACCTTGTCTACCACTTCATGAAGAAAAGGAAACACTTATAATGAGGACACATTTATAACAGTTGAAGCGCTTAAAATCAGAGCCATAATCTCTCAGTAACTTTTTATCATCGTTATTATTAACCAAGTGTGGGATGATTAAAAGAGTAGAGATATTTCCACAGTGTGGGGAGAGCAGAGGTCCAGAAGGGCCATTGGAGAACAGAGACCAAATGGATCCCAGATCCTGGCCCTGAACTACCTTTGGATGCAGTTGTATTAATAAGCCCCTCCCATCTGAGAAGGTTGTGAGTGAAGACATGAAATGGATGCCATGTCGGAGAAACTGAAGGGGAAGGGACCTTGTGTAACAGAGAGCAGAGACTCACTGGGATGCAGTGGAATGGCTTGAAAATGAGGAGAAGTGTGAGGAATGTTAGGGGATGAAAGCCCAGCATGGGGGCACAAGAATAGCACAGGAGAGGTGGCTGCATGGGCTGCTTTCCTTAGAAGATGGCCGAGTACATCAGTCAGTTGCACAAAAGGATCAGTCCCTGCTGCTATCTGATGAGTCGACTCCAGCCTCCTATGAAAGTCAGGCACCCCTCTCCCTAGAATGGACTGAGTGTACCTGGAGGGGCTCCACAGTCCCCCTAAAAATAGTGTTTAGGGTTCCTTGTGTCTGCTTTTGTTGCTTTTTGGGCAGTCTTTTTCTTCTTTGCCAAATGGATTCATCCTTCCTCTTCAAAATCCAGAATAAACAATACCCTTGAGTGAAAATGTTTCTAAATCTCTGGACAGAGTTAGCAACTACATTATAGCACTTACCAATTGCAATGTAGTGAATTATCCACTGCCTTTTTCTCCAAGTATACACTAAGTTCAGCAGAGGTAGACACTGATATGTTAGCTATTGATATATTCTTATGTCTCTTTGCTTAGCACATTTCCTGTTCCATGATTGGTATTCAATCCTATTTCTTGAATGAAGATTTCAACTGTGTGTGTATTTGTCTTCTCCACTAGAGTGTGAGCTCAATGGCATAAGGAGCTTTATCTTAGGCATTCATTCATCACAGCTCTGGAGCATTTCTGACACACAGTAGGTGCTCAATAAATTTTTTAAGAATATCATCTTGTGGCTGTATTATTTTCCCCTCTCATCCACAACCATGATATGACTTTGATAAGTGACAAGACAAGAATTGATATTGGTATAAATGCTTCTCTACCAAAATATCACAAGTTCTCCTCCAAATATATATAGCCTAAAAAGAAATATCAGAAAAAATAGCAAATTCCATTTGTATTCAGAAATGGTGCAACCTTCCCATCTAGCCTGGATTCACATGACTGAGCTGGAATAAGGTTTCGGAATCTTGAAGCTGTTTTCACTCAATATTCAGGTGGCGTTCACATAGAGATGCAACAGAAATGATAGATTTTTCATGCTCCCTGAATCCTGCTACCTTTACTGTTTTCAGTCTCATAGAGATTCATAATTATAGGAAAGATTCATCCTGTCTTTTATTTTCTTTTCTTTTAGATTAAAATTATCTTGATTATTTAATGCTATATTCGCATTTCCAAGTATGTCATAAATTCCCAAAAAGTGATTTTTATTTCTTTACCTAAGAGTAATTTTAAGCTTAAAATCCTTTAATCCAGTTCAGCAGAAACTCTTGAAGCCTTGACTCTGAGCCAAGTGCTGTATGAAGGACCGTGGGGAGCATCATTGAGCTGTATTTTGTGTGGGGTGGCAGGGGCATGGTAGGGGAAGGCGTTACCTTCTCCTACCCTTGAAAAATGCACTGAAAAATAAAAATATTTTACTGCAAGATATATGTTTTTGACATATTTTGAGTTGGCTGTTCAGAGAGCCAGCAAACAGAAGTAGGCTTGCAAAGCTGTCTTCTGTGGGAGAGATTTGCATCTATAGAGAATCTGCATTGAAGCTGTCAGGCCTTCCCTTATCCAGATCTGGGAAAGATTAACTGAGATTCTGACACCTCTAAAGGACTGAAAGAAACATTTCTCATCTATTCTCTCTGACAACTCTTACCTGTGAGGTTTCCTTTATATAAGAAGCCCACCTTTGTTAGCCAAGCCTCCTCTTCTCTCCTCCCATAGCCTTTCTTGACCTGATTTACCACCATAACTTGTTTTTAGCTACACTCTCAGCTCCTATTCTTTCTATAACTTCAAGTTGACATATAAGCTTCTACATCCATTAAGGGTCAGGTAATCACTCTGTGATTCTCCCTGTGTACATGTTAATAAATTCCATGTCATTTCTCTGACGAATATGCCTTTTGTGAGTTGATTTTTCAGTGAAACTTCTAAGGGTGAAGGGGAACCTTTCTCTTCATCCCTACACACTGAAGCCATAATAAGGCAGACTCTGGCAGAGAGAGAAACATTATCACACCTTGTCCTCACTGGGCATAAGAATCTTGACCGAAATTATCTTGTGTGGCTCACTTAGTGTAGGGATCTCCTGAAGGAATGTTCTTTAGAATGCAGCCCTTTAAGATGCTCATAGAAAACAGCAAGTAGAGGGGTAGGGCAAATGCTGGAGATGATAACTTCCTACTAAAATGATATTTTAAATGTCTCATAGAATTATACTGCATGCATTTTGAGAAAAGTTAATCTAAAGTAATGCCTGAAAGCCTTCTTTTTACTATAAAGGATTATATTTAAAAATGTTTTGTTTTAAATTATTGAATTTGTTAAATTGTTGGATCTGCTTTCTAAGTTGACTTCCAAGTAGAGGACTGTCTATACCCAGTGAGGTAGTAACGGCCAAGCAGAGGATTCAGATCTCATCCTCTTTATGATGGATTTGAACCAGCGTGGCCAAGACAATCATTTCCCTTCTGGTCTAGTGTGGAACTTTGGCTCTACGTGCCATGTTAGCTATGTGTCATATTAGCTATATCTGGTGGCATGGGCTGTTCTTTGATGGCTACTTTTTAATTGAGGGTCTATATTAGTAGTAAAATGTAGTCTTACACACTTTCTCAAAGTTGATCCCTTATGGTTTGTCTTGATGCAGAAGATTTAGGAAAAAGCTACAGCTTGGGCTTAAGTTCATGGATATGGGATTCAAGTCATGCTACAGAGCCAGTCTAGTGAGTGGAGTCTGAACATAGTGCTTCTTAGAAGGAGTTCAAGTAGAGGGAAATGAATAGTGTTGGAGCGAACTGATGAGCAAGCAATTGTTCTGGGCACATCGTGCAGATGAGTGTAAAAACTTTCTTGACCTGTAGTCATGAAGAACTACTGGAAGGTATGGAAATCATGGTCATGAATGATAATTGCATTGCATCTTTGAGACCACCTGCATTCTGTATTCTGGCCTTGGTGTTAGAGACTACAACACTGAGAATAGAATCCTTTAGCAAAATGACAAGCTCTTTGGAATAGAGTATAAATAATATATAGCATAGACCCCTTTTTGACTTAAGTTATTAACCTTGAGGTTCTTTATCTGGAAAGGACAATTTCTGTAGGAAAATAGCTTTTCTGTGATTCAGGGACAATATTATTGCATAGCATAGACTTTATATGTTTTTTCAAAGGAAAGCCTTTTTAACTTGATTTGGTACTGAAAATGCTGCAATCCTGATTTTAGCTTATGAATGTGTTGTATTTCTCTGGAGGATTCGTTGGGTTTTTTTTTTTTTTGGTTGTTTTTGTTGGTTTGTTTTTTTTCTCAGTTGAGTTATTCTGCTGTGGTAGCTAGGTTTTCTTTAGAACGCTTGTATGTTATTGATTCTAATCAACTTCATCTAACAAAAACCACCTGCACAAATCTTTTTGAGGTATGGCTTTTACTCACTATACTCATAATTATTGTGAGTATTAAGTTATTTGAGGCCACACCCTTAGTCTTCTTTCTAGGAAACGTCTTATCCTACTAAAAGAATCTACCTGGCACTACCTTATTCCTTTTAGGGATATTTTTACAGCTTATCTTTTCACAGCCTTGTGTTAATAACTTCAATTTTTACTTTAGATACACAGGGTCCATGTGCAGGTTTGTTACATGGGTATACTGCTCTTAGGGGTTTTGATAAGCCCTGTGACAGCCAGACTCTGGATTGGAGCTTGCCCCAAGACTGAGTCTTAGTGGCCTTTCTAACTCAAAGGTTTTCTTAATTTTTAACTTTACTGTAGGGGATAAAAAAAGTTTCATTTTCAACCTCTTTAAACTCCAGCACTTTGGACAACTCCACATTTTTTTGCATTTCTGCTTGCAAACTAATTAGTTCATTGAGACGGGGTCCAGTCCATGGAGTTATCACCCAGGCTGAAATGCAGTGGTGTAATCTCGGCTCACTGCAACCTCCACCTCCCAGGCTCAAGCAATTCTCTGTCTCAGCCTCCCTAGTAGCTGGGATTACAGGTGACCACCACAATGCCCGACTAATTTTTGGATTTTTAGTAGAGATGGGGCACTTCTTGGTAAAAATCATAAAGTTAGAACAAACAAAGACAAGTGTCAGTTTGAATTGAATCCACAACACCAGAGGCTCTGAACGAATAGACCCCTGGGGAGACATGGACAAGCCGGGCACATGGTGCTCACTTGGCAATTGCGAAAATGAAGACCGTGCTAGATGCTGACATGTAGTTATCTGACATCATCGTCACCATAATCACTTTAAAATAATTATTATTATCTTATGTTTCAACAACCGGTAAATCTAAAGACAAGATTGCACACTCCTCTGCCTGGTGGCAGAGCCTGAGGTCCTTCTGCTAGAACCTTCCTTCCATAGCTAAAAGAATGCCAATGATTTCTAAGTCACAATCATAAGACTATCTTTTCTGGGGAGGGCATTAGTCCTTTAGCAAATAAGAGAGTTACAATCACAAACTCACAACTTTTGCCTAAGTAGAAATGGCTAGAGAATAAGCATCCACATTTGGGAAACTGAATAATAAAAATTCCCATTTCTTCTGGGCCTGATCCTGCAGTGTACACTGATTCTCTGCCAGATTTTTCAGAACGATCAGGGAAAGTTGAAAACAGAGCCACTTAATTCATTTAAACATCAAAAGGTGTGCATATGATAAGATTTCATTAAGAATTAAATAATCCACATGATTTCAAGGTTAATGACAAAAAACTATTCAACATAGCTGCTTGAATTTCCCAGAAGGCATTCGAATGAGGAATAAAGACCTTTAACTAAGAACAGACTCTACTAGGTTTAATAGCAAGTGATTTCTCCTAATTGCAATTTCCTTGAAAATGGTATTCAAGGCCTCAGAGTTTGACATATTATAGCAAAGAATTGGTGTAGGAGATTCAATTGGACAAAAAAAATGGGACTTTTGAATTCAGCCAGCTCTACAATCTCTTGAATAGAGCCTACCAATTTTACTCTGTGCAGTGCAGGTCCTTGAAAATATCAAATAAAATTGAAGAGCAAAATGTGTGGAAATTACTTAATTTGTTGATTGCAATGGTTTTTCTCATTAGGACTATTACTCAAGAGTAAGGTTAATGACCCTGCAGAGCCAGAAGCAGCAAGAGAACAGGGAGCTCAGAACACGAAGCCTGACTATGAGAAGAGAATGATGAGAGGGCAGCACCCAGTTCAAACGTTGAGACATCAGGGCAAGGTGAACTCAGGAGCAAATACAGGGATTCTGTACTCACTGCGAGCTGCATGGAGGCCCTCATTCTGAGCCCTAGCTCCTTCAGGGAAATAGAGAATTGAATAAATCTCAGCCTGGAGTCATGGATTTCTTCCTTTTCTTTTTTATTCTAGTTAAGGAAATCATTGAATTTTTAATGTTTTGGGCCCAAGGTCTCACTCTGAAAATCTGATGACTTAATAAAGCCAATCTTCAAAGAGGGGTTGACCTAACCCTGTAGCCTGTGCTCTGAGCCACTCTTTTGTACCGTTTCTTGGAGTCGGGAATCTGCACTATGCTGTGCAAAAATGTAGACTGCTGTGCTGGGGGTTTGGGTTCAAGTTGGGAGGCTTTTCTTAGCTCGTGAATGACAGGGAGTCCCTAACAATTTCCTTCCCATTTCTGGCCTCTGATTCTTCTCCATCTGGATCTGCATAGGAAGATTCAACCTTGACTAGTGATGCCCAACGTCAGGTCCCTGAACACTTATGGTCAGCAAAGCTGGAATTTGTGAGCTGCTTTTCCCCAGCTGTTACTAAAAGTTCCAAAAAACATAAAAATTTGAAGACTATTATAACAAACATTTGTATACTCTCTCCCCTCCTGCATTTGTTAACATTTTGTCATCTTTGTTTCTCTCTCTCTTTCTCTCACATACACATGCACACACACACACACACACAGATACACACATATTTTAGACATCTCTCATGCAAACCTTGCATATTTGAGCATCTATCTCTTATCTCTCAAGGACAGTATCCTTCATAACCACAATTACTACTAGCAGTCTGGAAAAATTGACAATAATTTAAAAATATCAACTAGTATCCCCTTCTTGTTAAAATTTTACTAATTATTCCAAAGATTTTGAATCAGAATCCCATCAGGGTATGGAATCTCATTTGGTTCCTATGATATTTCAGTCTCTTGTAGACTAGAAATACCCTATCAAATATAATTTCTTCATTTCACTAGCTATACTCAGTAGCCACATGTGGCTAATGGTTACTATATTGTATACCAAAGATAAAAAGCATATTCACTAATGCTTGAAGTTTTAATGGACAAGCCTGTGTTGGAAAAATTCCTGCATATTTTCTTTTCATGATATTGGCTTTTGGGAGAGTCCAAGGTGCTGTTTACAGGAACAGAAAACCAAACATCACATAAGTGGAAGTTAAACATCTCTTAAGTGAGAGTTGAACAATGAGAACACGTGGACACAGGGAGGGGAACAACACACACCTGGGACTGGTCGGAGCTGGTGTCGGGGGGTGGGGAGTGGGGATGAAGGACATTAGAACAAAGAACTAATGCATGTGTGACTTAAAACCTAGGTGATGAGCTGATAGGCGCAGCAAACCACCATGGCACATGTTTACCTGTGTAACAATCCTACACATTCTGCATTTGTATCCTGGAACTTATAGTAAAATAAAAAATAATAAAAAAAAGAATGTTGTTTTACAGAATTCCCACATTCTGGCCTTGTCTGATTGGTGATTTTTCATATCTTAGAGCTGAAATTTAGATCTAACTCTTGATTAGATTGAGATTAAACATTTTTGACATGAATAATACACAGGCAATGTTATATTTCCCAAGGTATCACATCAAAAAGCTCATAATACCAGATTGTATTACTGTTGCCAATATTATACTCTATTGCTTGGTTAAGATCATGATATCTTTCCAATGTTAGGCTACGTTTCTCCTTTGTAACTGCTAAGTAATCTGTGAGAAGATATTTTGGCACTATGCAAAGTCCCTATTTTTCTAAGCAGATGTTGGCCATGCTTTCTGTATCCATTCATAAGTCTTACCTGAATCAATTATTATATATTGAGGACTGGAAAATTATTTTTCTAGTTACAATTCTATAATTCTTTTTCTGTTTATTAACTGACGTTGTTTTGTAAAGGGATTATATCTTCTCTACTTTTTTTTCTTTTTCTTTTTTCTTTACTGGAGTGCAACTATGAACTCACAGAATTTTACTTATTTCAATGATTTAAATCAGGTAGTGTCTCTCTCTCTTCTATTTTACTCTCACAGCTTCTAAATTTGGCTAGTGAGAGCTCCTTCAAGCTGGCTACTCCATCATTTTGTCATGACCATATTAACCTTCCAGAAATTTCTTTTTTTTTCTGACACGTCAGAATTTCTCAAGTTAATCTTGAGATGTACTTTCTCTGGCTTAGGCCTGAAGCAGTCATTTCTCCAAGGAACCCTCGTTGTCTCTTTATTGGGGAATGATATTTGGTATTCAATATGTGTATGACCAATTGTCAGTGACCTATTTTAATATTAAAAAAATCTGTTAATTAAAACAGGAAGCCTCTTTACTTTCAAATGGAATTATATCAGTTTTGTAAAAAAGTAATGGGTTGATGATTCTAAACTCATTAGAAACTCTGAAGAGTATTTCCATTTTCATAATTTAATTTATAAGGGGAAATGAGACATTTCACCACTGCAGTAGAAAAAACTCTCAATCTGTTTCCTGCTGTCCATCTCTATTTGAAAGAGCAATGCCCAATTTCTAGCCATCTTTAATGACATTTTAAACTGCAATTCATCTTAGTACTAATATGTAGCAAGATTACAGTTAATAATTTTGAAGCTTTCAGCTAAGAAAATTTCCTAGAGAGACATTGGTATTCCAGATTCTGAGGCCATTTAGTTCTCATATAAAGGGATCACCCATTATCACAGAATGCAGTTCAGTAAAAAAAATTTGGCAGAATATTTAGGAAATAACCTCTTTTGGTGAATTTTATATATTTTCTGTTTATATACACACACTGTATCATATATATATATATATATATATATATATTATATATATATAGTATATATAATTTTTATGTATAGTAGTTGACCAAATATATATAATACTACGTATACTATATTTATATTACATATTATATATGCTACATATAGTAGTCCACCAAATATATGTATACCAAACTTGTTTTATTTCTCTTTTCCCAAATGTTAAAAGCTTACTTTTAAAACTTTAAACTATCAATTATCTGTTATATACCAGATGTTTGATAGGACACTTCTTATCTACGTCATAGTTTCTTGATTTTAAGATGCCATTAATTATAATACACACCATAAATTATTGAGGACAAAAATGAAACATGTTATAAAATCCGTACTCTATATTAATAACTGTCATGACCATGCATTTAACCATCTCTGCTTGGTTAGAAACCAATTTATTCTTTACATTTTTAGTGAAGTTTCATCTAAACCTTTCACAATTAAGGTAAAGATTCATTTGAATCACCTGTGGCTGTTGGAGAACATTCGCAGATTACTGACCATGATGGCGTATTGCTTTTCATAATCCATGCTATGACATGCTTTTCAACAACTGATAGACCAATGTCAAAGTATATTGAGAAGCAACATGGATTTGTATGCATTTTCTCTTTGGTTAATCTTGGCATTTTGTTTTTAACTGGACTGAATTTCCTTCGGTAACATATTTTACGCAGTTTATTGAGATATAACTTACATATTGCAGCCATCTAAATATTTACGAGTCAATGTGTTTTGAAAAATGCATGTACACAAAATAATGTTGCCACCATTGAAAGACAGAATATTCATCACCCTAAACATTTCTGTGTACACACTTTTAGTCCCTCAACCCCAGAAAGCCACTAGTCTACTCTTTGGCCCTGTAGGTTAGCTTGTATTGTACAAATATTTAATAATAGAATTATCCAGAAGTTTTGTATCTAGGCTCTTTTACCTCACAAAGTTATTTTGATATTCGTTTATATTGGTATATTCATTTCATTTTTTTTAACTGAGTAGTATTTCATGGATTGGAAACATATTATCTGATCACCTGTTGATGCACGTTAGGTTTGTTTTCAGGATTTTTGCTAGTTTGAGCAAAATTATTATTAATATTTATGGACAAGTCTTTGTGTTTTCATTTTCCTTGGGTAGATATCTAGAAATGGAATGACAAGGTCATATGTTCAGTATAAGTTAAACATCAGAAGAAACTGCTGAACAGGTTGCTCAAAGTGTTGAACCATTTTATATTCCCACCAGAAGTGTACGAAAAACCCCAGATGTCTTATTTTATTGATTTCTAATTTAATTCCATTGCTGTCAGTGAACACACTTTTGATGGCGAATGTTGAGTGTCAACTTGATTGAACTGAAGGATGCAAACTATTGGTCCTGGGTGTGTCTGTGAGGGTGTTGCCAAAGGAGATTAACATTTGAGTCAGTGGACTAGAAAAAACAGACCCACCCTCAATCTGGGTGGGCACAATCTAATCAGCTGCCAGCTTTCAGGTAGAAGAACAGGTAAAGACTAGACTGGCTGAGTCTTCTGACCTCCATCTTTCTCTTGTGCTGAAGGCTTCCTGCCCTTGAACATTTGACTCCAAGTTCTTCAACTTTGGGACTCTTGGACCTTTGATCACAGACTGAAGGCTACACTGTTGGCTTCCCTGCTTTTGAGGTTTCAGGACTTGGACTGGTCTTCCTTGCCCTTCAGCTTGCAGATGGCCTGTTGTGGGACTTTACCTTGTGATAATGTGAGTCAATAATCTTTAATAAGCTCCTCTTTATATATACATTTATCCTGTTAGTTCTCTTCTGCTAGAGAACCCTTACTAATATAGTAATCTTTATCATATCAATCTTTTCAATTTACTGAGGTTTGTTTCATAGCCCAGAATATGGGCTGTCTTGGTGAAAGTGCCACATGCTCTTAAAAAGATGGTAGATTATGCAATTATTGGTAATTTCTATGAATATAAATCAGGTCAATATGGTTGATAGTACTATTCAAATCATTTATGTCTTTATCAAATTTCTTTCAGATTGTTTGTCCAATTGCTGAGAGAACTATAAAAATCTACTATGTGAAATCACCTATTCCTCCCTTTAATTCTGTTTTTTGCTTGACATATTTTGAGGCTCTGTTATCGGTGACAAATACACTTATGGTTTTATGTGTTTGTGATGAATTTTCATTTGACTAAATCATTATGTCATGTGGTCTAGTCAGGTTAGGCTGCTATAACAAAATATTAGAGGCTGTGTAGTTTACAAATTGGAAATTTATTCCTCACAGTTCTGGCGACTGGGAAGTCCAAGACCAAGTGCCAACACACCCCGTGTCTGCTGAGCAACCACTTCCTGGTTTGCAAATGACCTTATTTTCCTTGTATCCTCACATGGCAGAAAGGAGAGATAAAGCTCTCATCTCCTCTTAGAAGAGCATTAATCCCATTCATGAGGGCTCATTTCACCCTTATGACCTAATTACCTCCTAAAGACCCACCACCTAATACCATCAGATTAGACATTAAGATATCAAAATATAATTTTGGAGCAGAGGGCACAAACATACAGCTTATAGCACATGCCCATGTTTACAGTATATTTTTTCTTGATGTCTAGTTTACCCAATAGAGCCACTCTAATCTTTTCACACCTATTATGGGCATGGTACCTTTCCCCTCCATTTACTTTCCATCCATTTGTGTACAGTTATGCATCACTTAACAATGGGAATATGCTCTAAAAAATGCTTTGTTAGGCAATTTAGTCCTTGCGCAAACATTGTAGAGTGTACTGACACAAACCCACACACCCATCAGCCCAGGCCTACACAGGGTCAAGATTATCAGTATCACTCTTTCACCTCCATACTTTATCCCACTGGAAAGTTTTCAGGGGCAATAACACACATGGAGCTGTCACCTCTATGATAACAATGCCTGATTCTGGAATGCTTCCCGAAGGACCTGCCTGAGGCTATTTTACAGGTAACTTTTTTTCTTGATAGGTAAAACACAAGTTTAAAATTGTAGATACATAAACCAGTAATACAATTTCTAGTTATCATTATGAAGTATTATGTACTGTATGTAATTGTATGCTAGATTTTTATACAACTGGCAATGCAGTAGGTTTATTTATACCAGCATCACCACAAACACAGAATAATGCATTCCACTTCTGTGTTACAATGGCTACAATATCACTAGGCAATAGACAATTTTCAGCTCCATTAGCCGAATAGGACCACCATTGAATATGTGGCTCATCCTTGATTAAAATCTTTTATGTATCACACGACTGTATTTATATTTATACAGCATATATTGGGGTCTTGTGTTTTTATTCATTCTAATAATCTGTTTTTAATTGGAATGTTTATTCCATTAGCATTTCATGCAATTATTTACATGGTTGGATATTGGCCTACTATTTTATTTAGTATTCTGTTAATTGTATTGTTTGTCCCCACTGCTTTTTGTTCCTCTGTTGTGCTTCCCTGCTTTCTTTTTCTTATTAGTAAAATTTTGAGCAATTATCTTTTACTGTATCTATTGGCATTTTAGCTGTACTTCACTGTATTTTTGTAGTAATATATGGATGGAAAAGTGCATATCTATTCTTTCACAATCTGCTTAGATTTTATATTGTGCTAATTCACATAAAACGTAGACACTTTGCAGCCAAAAAGGTCCAATTAGTCTTTCTCAACCATCCCATATGCTAAAGTTTTCATATGCATTATATCTCATTTTATTGTAAAAGCTCTACAGCAATGTTGTGATTTTGCTTTAAACACTGATTTTTGAAACAGGTGGTTTTTTTTTTTAAGTTTTTAATATTTATTCATGCATTGAGTATTTCTGACATACTTTTGTCATGAAGATGAGTTTGATACTTGCCTTCGGCTTGAAGAACTACCTTTAGCATTTCTTGCAGTACAGCTCTGCTGGCAACAAGTTCTCATGTTGTTGTTTTTAACTAAAAATGTCTTTATTTGTCTTTATTCATTTGCAAGATACAGAATTCCTGGTTGAGAGTTTTTGTTTAGTTTTTGTCAAAACTTTACAGATGTTTTTTCAGTGCTTCTGACTTCCATAGTAATGAAAAATACTTAGTAATTTCAAATTGTTTCTCCTCTTTATTTAATATGTAGTTTTTCATATTATTCCAAAATTTTGACCTTCATAATTTCTGAAGAGAACCTTTTGTAATAAAAAATATTGCTCTTCTCCATGTAACATGTAATTTTTCTCTGCCTGCTTTAAAGTCATTCCCTTTATCTTTGATTTTTAGTTGTTTGGTGCTGATGTTCTTACCCACGGTTTTCTTCATATTTGTCCTCTTTGTAATATATTGAGTTTTCTGAAATTAGAAAAATTTTGACCATTATTTTGTCAAATATTTTCCTGTCCCATTCTCTTCTCCATTTCTGAGACCACAATGGCATATATGTTAAGCATTTTAATATTGTACTACTGGTTTGGGAGTCATGAACTCTCTTTTTCTTCATGTGTTTAGTCTATCTCTAGTTCAGACTGGGTAATTCGTATTGATCTATCTTCAAGTTCACTGACTATTCTCTGCAATTACAATTATGCAATTACACCCATCCTACTTTTCAAAAGATTTCAGATATTATTTCTTTGAATTGCAAGATTTCATTTTGGTTATGTTTTATATCTTCCAGTTTTTTTCTGAGGTATCCTATATTTTCATTTAAATTAACTTTCTTCTTTAATTCCATTGAGCACATTTAGAGCAACTACTTTAAAGTGCTTGACTGCTGGTTTCAGCATTTGTGTCATCTCAAGATTTTGCCTCTTTTTAACCATCTCTTCCCTTGAGAATGGTCACATTTTTCTGCTTCTTCGTAAGTCTGGCAATGTTAGATTGCATCCTGAGTACTGAGAATGTTTTGTTAATGAGATCATGGATTTATTACATTCCTCCAGAGAATGTAATGTCTTTGTTTTAGCTGACAATTTAGTTGACTAGACTCAAACAGTGATCTTGTCTCACCTGTGGTGAGCAGTGGCTCAAATCATGGTTTATCTTTTCGTGGAATTGATTTCAGTTTGTTTAGGGGCCAGCTAGATTCTTATAAAATTTGCACACAGAAACTAGGGCTTTTTCTTCTCTGCCTTTCTCCCTTCTAAGATTCCCTTCACCTTCTGGTGGTTATGGTTACCCTGGATTCTCTTGCTTTATTCCTCAGACCAGAAAGTCAGTGGGTTTTCCATGGGAGCTTGAGTCATCCCATGCCATGCTGGAATGCAATAACCCTCTGGCAAAATCTGCAAAAACATAGAACTCACATCATGTGTTTCCCACATTCATAATGTCAATTCTGCTCCAAAATCATTCCACCATTGATTCCTATTCAGAGTCTTGCAGAAGTTGTTTTGGCCATTTTCCTCATATATGTTGATCTGCTAGCAGCTTACACCACTGTATCAGAAGTGGAATCTTTTTAGCTAAAAATCACATTTCTGGATGTTACATAGTTTCTAGTGGAAGTCAATGCTAGAACAATCTGTTAAAGTTGACCTTGAATTGCCAGTGAAAAGATAAAGCAGAGAATAGTTTTAATAGGAAGAGACCAAAGGCTAGAGCTGGTAAGACGAGCTAGGAGGCTTTTACAAAAGTTAGGTAGTGAGAAGGCAAGTGCTTGAGATTGAGGCAGATTTTTAAAATATCTAAGAAGTAAAATTGACTGAGCTTGATGTGCTAGTGTTTGGCAAATGAAAGAGAGGGGTATATGAGAATGGTCTCAATGTTTTGCTTGGATGAGTGACAACAAAGATTGAAATGAAAGAAATGTGACAGAACAGCATTTTTTCAAGGGAAGGAAGTGGGTGGAAGGAGTCCAGTTTTGGAAATTCTGAGTTTGAGAACCTTGCAGACAACCAGAATGAATATGTTTATTATATGCAATTTGATGTGTGGGTTTGGACCTTTAGGAAGGAAGTCAAGATTTAAGAGCATTTGGCACATGCGTGGCAGTGAAGCTCTGGAAGTTAATGGTACTTTTTCTTGTGGGCAGAGGCAGCTGATGAAGCCTTGTGGGGGAAAACTTGAAGAGACATCGTGGCGAGCTTCACCTAGTTGAGCAGAGGGCACCCTGAATTGATTGGCCAAGGGCTTGAGAGTTGGTAGGTCAAGTAATGAACCTGTTTCAGCAATTCAAGTATGATGGCCTCCTGAGATAGTGTGTCTCAAAATAAAGAGCACCCAAGGATGGCTAGAGAGTGAGACTTTCTGAACGTTTAAAGGCAACAGAACGTGTTAAAAATTTGTATATCTTCTTAATGCATGTTATTCTGATCACGAATGAAAAACAAAAACAAGCTTTCCTGCAAAAGTCTCACCTCTCTCCTGCAGCCAGTCCCCATACTGCAGCATTTCTAATCTGGTGGCAGGGAAGGAGTTCACAGTCCCATGATGTTGATGTAGATCAAGGCTGGATAGAGCAATGATTACACTTATGGTCCGACCATGCACTTCAAAGCAAAGGCTTAGGGAAAAACAGCCAACCTCCAGTGATCGCATTCTGCCCTAGAAAGTCTTAAATTATTTACTCTTTTTATCACTTGCAAGTTCTTTTCTCTGCTATTCCACTGGACTATTTCTCTCCTCTGAGTCCTTTAGAGCCTTGGTTTTATCACTTGCAACATTTAAAGTAATCCCTTAGACTTTGGACCTGTCAGTTATTTACAGCCAAATGGCAGAGCTGTCATGTCAAGACTGCAGATACAGAATGCTTTAAGACTCCTTTCTACTTTGCATTATTCATGTCGGAATGAGCCTAGCTTTTCCTGAAATCTTCCCTCGTCACCCTCTTTTTACATTCTTTGGAGCTCCCAAACTGAGTTCTAGAGGCAAGAATAGTTCTTTAAGAAGGCAAAAAGAAAAACAACTTCTTTGTAAGGAATAGGGCTATTTTTATTCATAGGCAAGTCCAAATAATGCATTTAGGTTTTGCTTATGAGATGCCATGACATGGTGAGCTGAAAACATTTTTGTAATTCAAGGCAGTTTGAGTGCATCTGTATTTTGAAACAGGAGACATGGACTGTATTACTTGCAAAGTTGGCTTCTGTTGGATAATGAGATCAGATTTATCTTACAGTATATATGCATGTATGTATGTATGCATGTATGTATTATCAAACATGTATAACACATACCAGGTGGCCAAGCCATCTTTTAAGTGATTTACAAATATTTACTTGTTTAATCTTTGTAATAACTCCATGAGATTGGTATGTTTATATTCCCATTTCATATATGAACATACAGAGGCACATAATTTTGAAGTATCAAGGGCATGATAAAGTAAACAGCTTCCTCAAGGTTATATAATCATAAGGGATGGGGCAGACTTTCATTCCAGTTTTGGCTCTGAAGTCAGTGTTTTTAACTAGTGTGCTTCACTGCTCTTAATTCTGAACCACCCCATCCTTACTACAAAATGGAAAATTTCAGAAATTGAATTCCAAGGTGTTTTTCCATATTTAAGATTTATTATAGTGTCAATCTCTTAAAAACCTTTGAAAACATCATGAAACTTTAATCACTTGTTTACCTAACAAACAAGTGTTCTTGTAGTTCAAATATTTTTAAATTAATAATATTCTGTTCATGCATTAGTGATTACTAAAACACACTGATCTGGCATAAATGATAATTAGGTGTGGAATATAATGCAGAGACCTGGCCTTACACTTTTATGCTTCCATTAAAAATTCCCTATGCACAGAAAAGTCTTTTCTTCTGGTGTATGTGATGGTCAGTGGTGATTTCCTGAGTGTTTTTTTCTCCCCAGTACCTACGATGGTATGGCAGATTAAAGATAGCCACATATTCTTTGATGTTCTTCCCAGTAAGAGGAGGCATCTATGTTCTTTCCCTTGAGTTGGGGCAGGTTCTGTAACTGCCTTTATGATCAATACAACTTGGAATAGTGATGGTAAATCAGTCTCTGTGCCAAGGCTGTAAGAACCTGGAAGCTTCTATATCTTATATTGACACACTTTCTAGAATAATCCATATGTGATGTAGGCACCAGATCCAGGTGGTGGAAGACCGTTCAGAGAGAAGCCATTGCCCCTAGCCCAAAGCCCTGGTTGAGCCTCCATCAGATCCATCATCAGCACTGATTTGCCAGACCCGTCACTCAGCTGTCCCAGTTAATGCTGTGTGAGATGGATAAGCCATTCTCAATGGGCCTTACATGTATGTCGTCTTCAGCAAAACAAATAATTGTTGTTTTAAGATGCTAGTTTTTGGGAGGGTGATTTTTAATGTAGCAATAGACAAAATGGGCAGAGTGTAGGTAAGTCGCAAGGGCTGCATTAATGTAAGTGTGTCAGTTATAAATACAATACACAGGTTACCATCCAGGTTTTTTGGGGCCAGAAGCTTATACAATTCAGGGGAGGCATATTTAAAATTAATTCAAGAATTACAAAAACAAAATTAATTTTCAGTAAATATTTATTTAGAATGAGGAAACAAATTATTAAAATATACTGAAAACTTAAGAGATTCCAGTCCTTTTCTCCTGAGATTCCTTTAGTCAATTTGCTAGAAAGGCTACTTAAGCGGCCATGCTTCCTGACTGCCACTGAGCATTGCTTCCCTACAAAGAAAACTCTACAACTGCCAGCAATTTCCACTATACAGAGAAGCCTCAGGCAGGTGGGGACCCTGAGAGGCAGGCGGGGTTAGCTTCTTGGTGAACCTGCCTTTGAACATGAGCAGCCTCTACATTCTACTTCCTCAGTGATTGATGCCAATTACAGGCAGAATGTTTGTGTCTCGCCAAAATTTGAATGTTGAAATATTGTCCCCCATTGTGATGATATTTGGAGCTGGGGCTTTTGCAGGGCAATTAGGTTTAGATTAGGTCATGAGAGTAGGGCCTTCATGATGAAATTGATGTCCTTATAAGTGGAACATAGGGAAGGTGGCCATCTGCAAGCCAGAAGAGGGCTCACGTTAGGAACCAAATCTGCTGGTCCCTTGATCTTGGAATTCCCAGTCTCCCAGAATTGTGAGAAATAAATATCTGTTTTTTAAGCTACCCATTTTATTTTTTAAAAATAGTAGCCTGAGCATTCTAAAACAATACTCACCAAGATGATGTAAAAATATAAGAAGATACAGGTTATACAGCACAACAGCATATTTATTTTATCTCAGCATTCTCATATGGTGTGTTGAGTGTATAACTTAGCACAAACTTAGTGAAAGTCAATAAGGAAAAATATACCATAGTTTTACAAATATACAGGCACCTACAATACAGAACATTTAAATTAAAATTCTCAAGCAAAATCTGGATGTAAGATATGGTTTTTGTCTTAGGGTCCATGTACCAGCACTGATCAAAATATCAATTTTAGTTTAGTTTTGCCTTAGTCCAGCCTGCTGTAACAAAAACCATAAACTGGGTGGCTTATAAATAACAGGCATTTATTTTTTCACAGTTTTGGAGGCTGTAAGTCTGAGATCGGGGTGCCCGCATGGGCAAGTTCTGGTGAAGGTGCTCTTCCTGTCCTGCGGATGGACACCTTTTCACTGGGACGTCACAAGTCTGAGAGATTCAACAAGGTCTCTCTCACTCTTCCTCTTCTTATAGTGCCACAATCCTATGAGATAAGAACTTTACCCTTGTGAATTCATTTAGCTTTAATTAACTCCTTAAAAGCCATATCTTCAAAAACAGTCATACGGGGGTTAGGGCTTCAATATATGAATTTATTAGGAACACAAACATTCTGTTCATAGCAAGTATAATTCAGTCACTTTTTAAAGTTCTTTCACTGTCCTGCATCTGGCTTGGCTCTGGAGATGCAAACGTGACTCTAACGGAACCGTCTTTCTCTTTCATGTGGCAGTTTGAGCATGTCCTCCTGAAATACACATGATGAATGCATATACTTCTGTTATGTAATCTAGCCCTCACCCCTACTCTGACACTCATACACAAATTTAACTCCACTAACAAAAAGAACTCATATAATATCTTAGCAAAGTGTTGTAGGTAAAGAGAAGGGATTTTCCACATCACACAGCAGAACTGTCCAACCATCTCCCTTAAAGTTTCACTCTTACCAACCATTCTACCCACCCTCCCTCACATTCTAATATTCTTTCTCTTCCTGCTACTGTCTCTCACTTGCTTTTTCTTTTCTTGTAGTGCTATTCAATTTTCCATTGATTTTCTCTTTAACTAGACTCTCATTGCCAGCTCTGCATACAATTTTCAGTTAGCATTCTGAGTTAATTTTCTACTTTTGTAGAATTCATTTGCATTTGATCTATCATCTTCATCAGCAAAACAAGGTCTTGCTGTGCGTGTGTGTGCATGTACATGTGTGAGAGACAGAGGATGGCTGAGAGAGAGAGAAAAAGAGAGAGAGAGAGACAATGTTAGCTTTCCTTTGACTAGTGTTTGTATATTTTTTTGTTATCCTTTGACTTTTAATCTATCTGTATTTATCTACTTAAAAATGTTTCCTTTAGACAGCATATAGTTAGGTCTTTGTTGTGTGTGTTGGAGTGTGTGTGTGTGTGTGTGTGTATGTGAGAGGGAAAGAGAGAGAGAGAGAGCAAGAGAGAGAATTCAATGTAATAATCTCTGCTTTTTAATTGGGTATATAGACCATTTTCATTTAATGTAATTTTTTATATAGTTGGATGAAAATCTAGCATCCTGCTAATAATTTCTGTTTCCTTATCTGTTATCTATTTCTTTTTTCTTCTTTTTCTTCCTAAAATATTTGAATTTGAATTCAAATGTTTTATGATTCCATTTTATTTCAATTATTGGCTTATTAGTTATATCTAATTTTTAGTTTTTAAGTGATATCTATATCTCTAACTTATCACAACCTATGTTCAAATAATATTGTACTGTTTCATGAATAGTATAAGAATCTTAAACAGTGTATTTCCAATTCATCCCTTGCATCTTTTGCACTATTGCTATTATAAGTTTTACATTTGACACAAGATAAAACTATAATATAGCACTATAATTTTGTGTTTCAGACAGTAATTTTTTAATTATTAAAAATAATTTTTTTATATTTACCTTATAGCACTTTTCATTTCTTTCTATAGATCCATGTTTCTTTCTATCAACATAAACTTTTGCCAGAAGAACTTCTTTTTGTTTTCCTTGTAATACTGCTGGAAATGTAAGGCTATGTGACTCTGAAAAATTCTTATATTATTTTCATTTTTGGAAACATTTATGCTGACTATAGAAGTCAGTGTAGATGTCCTGTGTGTACTTAAAATATGTCACATTTATTGTCTTCTGGGTTTCATAATTTCTAAAGATAAATATGCTGCAAACATTATCATTGTTTATGTTTATCTAGTTTGTGTTGTTTTCTCTGACTGATTTAGAGATTAACTTTTTACTTAAGGTTTTTGCCAGTTTGACTGAGATAAATATAGGTATTTTTTTCTTTTGATATTCATCTTGCTTTGTATATTGTGACATTCTTGAAACTTTGGTTTGATTTTTTTTTTATTATTTTGGGGAAATCTTAGTAATTCTATTTAAAAAAAATTTTTGCTCCATCTCTTTCTCTTCTCTTTCTGGGTTTCCAATCACACACATATAAGACCATTTGATATATAATCTCACAGTTTTGGATGCTGTATTCTGTGGTTGATTTTTTTTTTTCTACTCTCTTTTCTTTTGTGTTTCATTTTGGATTCTACTGAGCCATCTTCAAGTTCACTGATTCTTCCCTCAGGTGTGGTTAGTTGGAGGAATTTTTTATATCTCATATGATGAGTTTGATTTCTAGGGTGTTTTCATTTCTGTATGGAAGTTCTCATATGCTCATGCATGTGTCCTCTGGATCTATTAACATTTAGTGACAGTTTCAACTCTAGGTTATCTTCTGATCCCTTTCTGTTGACTGTTTTATTTATGGACAATAGGTTTTTTATTTTTGCTTTTTTTAAAATTGTCTCTCATAATCTCTGCTTGAATGGTGGATATCATGTGTAGAAAAGTGGACTCTAGGTAAATATTATATGCCCCTTGAAATGATAACATCCTTCTTCTGTCAAGATGTTGCTGTTGAGTGCTGAGTCAATCAACACCAGGAGTTGAGCTAGTTTGAGGTGCTGTTCTTGCTGTCACTAACCTTTTCAGTGTGTACTCATAGGCTTCATACTCCTTCAGTGGTGGGTTGCTGTTGATTGGCATCAAAGACAGTGCTATGGTTTAAATATAGTTTGTCTAACTCCTCTGAATCCCATGTCAAAATCTGATCTCCAGTGTTGGAGGTGGGGCCTAGTGGAAGGTGTTTGGGTCATGGGGGCCGATCTCTTATGAGTTGCTTGATGTCATTCTCATGGTAACCTATGAGTTCTCATAACAGCCAATTATTTAAAAGGGCCCAGCATTTCCCTCCCTCTCTTGCTTCCTCTCTCACCATCTGATCTCTGCAAGCAGGAGCTCCTCTTTGTCTTCCACCATGAATAGAAGCAGCCTGAAGCCCTCCCCAGAAGTTGGGGCTAGTGCCATGCTTCCTGTACAGCCTGCAGAACTGTGAGCCAAATATATGTTTTTTAAATCACCCAGCCTAAGATATTCCTTTATGGCAGCACAAATGGACTAAGGCAGGTGGGACTGGGGTGCCAAAATTTTCCTCAAAGCTCCTGCTCTCCCTTCACCTTTCTGATATTCCTGTTTGCCTGTGCCGTGGAGGTAGTCACCCTATGTTCCTGCTCCTGCCCCCAAAATACTGGCTGCTCCTTCTCAACCAATCTAGGTTCACAGTGGGCTTGTGGGGACAACTTTGTTATTTTGGGCCCTATCACTTTTAGATTGATCCTTTTATCTTGGGTTTTGAGGCTTTCTTAACATTCCTGTCCCTCCTCTCCATGGCATTAACACTTTGTCTAGTATCTGTGGTTGCTTTTGAGCTGGAGCTTCCTGCTATCTTTTAAAATGACTTGTTTCTTTTCCCTTAGAAAAAGTTCTTTAGGGCCACGCATGATGGCTTAACGCCTGTAATCTCAGCAATCTGGGAGGCCGAGGCGGGTGGATCACAAGGTCAAGAGACCGAGACCATCCTGGCCAACACGGTGAAACCCCGTCTTTACTAAAAATACAAAAATTGCTGTGCGTGGTGGTGCGTGCCTGTAGTCCCAACTACTTGGGAGGCTGAGGTAGGAGAATCACTTGAACCTGGGAGGTGGAGATTGAAGTGAGCCGAGATGGCAGCACTGTACTCCAGCCTGGCAACAGAGCAAGACACCAAAAAAAGAGTCCTTTAGGTTTTTTTTTCTTTTATCCTTCCTACATTAAAATTGGGTTTTGCTTGTACTGTGGGAATTATGTTCTTTACTGCTCCTCCCCTAAGAGCACTGGGGTCCAGGAAATGGGTAGTGTTTTGCGAGTGGTCTGTCATAGTGGTCAAGTACATCCTGCATGTGTATAACTGAGAGGGGTCCCTTCTAGTCTCCTGCCCTGCTCCTGGTCTTTCTAGGGAACAGCTGAGGGAGGACATGGCAAGAAGGTTGAGTGTGACTGCAAATTCCTCTTGTGTCTGGACCTGCTTGCTCTGAACTGAAACTTCACCTTTAATAATTTGTTAAATTTTGGTAGTCTTCTTACTCACCTACGTGGCAGGACTTGTATCTCTGAATTCTGTTACAAGTGAGAGAACAAGAATTTCATGTTCAAAAGGGTTGTCCTTGTTTGGAATTCAGGGTATGCAGTTGCCTTGTAACCTCAGTTCTCCGATGGCCTCAAGGAAATTTGTAGCTGATTGTGACCAGACCAGCTACATTGTGGGAGTTATGCTCTTTACAATTTTCTTCATCCCAAGTGGAAGCAGAATTCTATTCTCTTAAGAGATTAACAATAACACAGAACTTTGAAATCAAAGAGAGAGGTAGGGCAAGGAAGGAAGAAAAGAAAGAAGGAAAGAAGACAGGCAGGCTGTATACAGCATTTTATTATTCTTAATATGTCATCCCCACATCTTACATTACTAACCAAATTTTATTAAGCCCTTACCGAGCTAGGTACTTATTAAGCCAGGTCCTGCCTATTTTAAGCTTTCATATATGTAATCTCATTTAATTATCACATCAATCTTATGACATGCATACTAATATTACACTCATTTCACTAATATTTTACTCAGTTATAATACTCATTTTCTAAGTCTTGAGACCTAGAAAGTTTAATTTGCTCACGATTATCCAAGTAGGCTTTTTGTCTTAGTAGTAAGCTTGTTCCTTTTTATGTAAACTGTTCAAACATGTGTGTACTATCCATAGGTATTATTGCTTTAATTTACAGTTGAAAATGCTGAGATCAAGAAACAAGTGACTGCTATGAGGTCATAAAGAGAAAGCATAAGAGGTAGAAGCCGTTAGAAAACAGGTGTTTTGATTTTAAGTTGCAAGTGCTCTCCATCCCACAAAGATATTGAAAATGGCTTGAAGAAGGGTCTATGGAGTATCTTCTCTTAATTCTCCACAGCACTTTATATAACTCCTAATGCATGATGAAAGTTAAATTCTCATTGAGTTAAAAAGAAAGAAAAAACATGAGAGAAAGTCAAGAATGGAGAGAGGATGAGAAATTGAAAGAGAAGGAAAGTTATAAAGATGAAAAGGACAAGAAGAACAGTCTGTATTTATAAAATATTTTAGAAGAAAAATAAAATTTGCTTCTCCATGCTGTCAGGACATGCTTTTTAATTTGTGGAAGTCACACACTGCAGATGTTGCCTTCCAGGTTGCTGTTCGGATCACCATGACAAAGGCACTGCCTCGTCTATAAATAGATGGTCAGATTGATTTCACATCCTGTCCTGGTTCTTCCGACTGCTTGATGGGTGTGACAACATGATCGATGAGTGATCCCATCCACCCTGACTGCACAGGCCTCGCCTGCACTGTCTTCTGGAAGATGACAATCAGGCTCATTAAATCCAGCACAAAGAAGCTTCAGAGACATTTGTCCTATCAGAGAAATTGAGCCTGAACCCATTACCATTGCATCAAAGGGAACTGAGATTTAATCAGCCATCCAGTCCAAACCTATTGTTAGTAAGACAATTTGGATCTTTCCTTTACCTGTTTGGATCAATGTTAACTGAAACTTCAATGGCCAGATCTGATGTCGGTTCCAGCCTAGGTGTAAAAAAGCTATTCAACTGGACATTGATATGTTTCCATCGTAAGTGTGGCTTTAATGCATTTGAGGTACCTGGAACTGTAGCCTGAAAAACTAACACTGAGTCCTGCCACAGAAATTCTTGACCTTGGGCAAGTCATTTACCCCGAGCCCCATTGTTTTTTTCCACTGTGTTGAGGAGCATAGATTATGCACTGGATCAAAGTCTCTGGGGACTTGAGAGTTTCTAAAAGT
Organism: Cebus imitator; assembly: GCF_001604975.1. Lineage (NCBI taxonomy): Eukaryota > Metazoa > Chordata > Mammalia > Primates > Cebidae > Cebus > Cebus imitator. The sequence goes on from NW_016107316.1 coordinate 4,173,452, forward strand.
CAGTGCCCTCACATAGAAATATAAGCAGTGGTAGCATGTCCCTTAGAAGTTGCTATGAACATTGCATGAAGGAGCTGCCTGGTCCATGGCTTCCTGCTCACATCATGATGACAAGAATGATGACAAACTAATCATTCAGGGTATGAATGGTAAAAAAAAGAAACAAAAAACAGTTAAATTGTAATTTTAGAAATATTAGTGTGACAGCGAGTATTATTATTATTAGAAATATTAGGAGTCCTTAGTCAAGGTGTCTAGTAATATGCATTCGTTCATTTAATTGGCATTTATTATGGACATAATATGCAGCTGAGCTACTTATAAAACCAGAAGCAACTTTTGTCTATTATAACAAAGCTCAAGAATCGCATACTGGTTTCTGGTTTTGCATAGGCCAATTTCACACTGATCTGAGAAGTTTCACCCCTGCACGGATGGTCAGATTGGATACCATTTCTCATGCTGGCCTTCGAAGCTGACATGCTCGTGAACAAGAAAGACCAGGTCTGAGGGCCGAAAGGCAACTTTGAAATTGCTTTGTTAAGTATGCGGAATTCAAAGTGTTTTCCATTTAACTTTAACCCTATTCTTATCAGGGAAATCTCCGTTTATTGAAGATTTCTTTAATGCTCTGCCATTGCTTTAATACCATGCTTATTTTGTACTCTAGACTAGTATATAAAATTCACTGCAAACCCCACACATCTCTGTAAAAGCCGGTGAGGGAACTAGAGTCCCATTTACGGCAGGGAACTCGTCTCTAACTAGAAACTCAGCAAATATATGTAATGTCACCTCCCCAGGTGGTGACACCTGAGCCCCAGAGTAGAGTGTGCTGGGCTGTACACAACCCAGTTCTGAGCCGATATCATAAGAGACTGTCTGTGTTGTGCTAACCACCTTCCTCCCTGATGGCAATGCAGAGCCAGACAGAGGACTGAGGAAGACAGAAATATGACTGGATTTGCATGTTACTACAGAAGACACTTAGGACTGATCTTGCATTTTCACTTTGCTATGGTGCTGAGAGATTTTCTATGTCTATCTCAGAATGCCTCCCTGGCTATGCAGTCAAAGAACTGGTTTGTCATAACTGGATAGCCAGATCAGCCTGAGGTTTTCATCTAGCTGGACTGACTTAGGGATAGGGTAGATAACTCCTAGGAGTGGACAAAGTCCAAACTCACACTCATGAAGAAATTTCCTTCACCTGGATGTGACACCTTTCATTCCCCAAAGAATTTAAGCTTCCAATGCAGAGACCCTTGGTTGGATAATTGCTTTTAGGAGTAAGCCTTCAGCATCAGTTCCTTTCTGTTTCTAATTTTTTGAGGGTGGTGTTGGGGGAACCCATGGGTGAGGAGATGAATAGCAGAGGACGGACGTGACCGCAGCCTGAAAGCAGAGGAGACTGGGAAAGATCAAGGCAAATTAAGTAAGTTATATTTGTACTTCGTATCAGAACTTGTATTACCCCTTTCTCCGATATTCTTTAATCTTTCAATTTTCACAGCATCCTATTAGAGAGTCACTAGTATAATCTCCATTTACAGATAACAAACGGAGGCTCAGTGAAGTTCAATGGCTGGCCAAGGTCACAGGACTACTAAAAAGCAGAGCTGCAGGAATCCAGCTCTGCCAGACCCCAAAGCCCCGATCTCCACTTTACCTCATGCCTCCAGGGATGATACTGTTTGGGTGGGTAAGGACAGTAATCCCTGAAATGCCTTTTCTTTTCATATCTGCCACCCAGAGTAAATTCTTCCTCTGATCCAGCCCTGCCTGAATCCTCTGGTCATCTTCCCTGTAGCTTCTAGCTGCTCTCCCTCCCTGTCCTCTGGATTCCGGTATCACATGTCTATGTCACACACTGTAGATAGCCCAACCCCGATAGTTTAGGGAATTATCTCATTGTATTTCAAGCAAAAATCTGATTTCATGTACATTTATGCCTTTTTCATGACTAGTGAATGTCCTGTCCATATTAAGTGTTCAATAAATCCTGCTCTGGATACCAGCAGATGTGGATAATTAATGTTAAAGGAACCAAACAGCAGCTCTGTGAACTTCTGTGATGAAGATACTGATCGCTGTCTGAACTGACATGAAAACAGGGTTTATCCAGGCACACACACCCCTGGGCCATGTTTGCCCAACTCTTCCATTTGCGTTACCTTCTCTCCTGAAGATAAATAGTAGATTATCCCTGGCCAATGAATGGAGCTCATTCTGTTCTTATTAATGGGAAAGTAAAAAATATCTCACTCCTTTATCATGTGGCTCCCAGCAGAAGGAGATGAGGTGAAGGTCACAGTAAACCCAGAACCAGGCAGATGTGTCCACAGGACTGAGCTTACTGTATGTTGTGGCTGCTGCAGCACACAGTGGATTTCCACGACAGTTTAGTCTAGATACCGGGAACTTTCTGTTTATGGCTGATTTTCTCCATATTTGTGGGATTGTACTATGTTGAATTACAAAGATTAAATAATTTGGAGAAAAATACTTATTATGAATAGGGGATATCTAATTCAGTCCTTTGTTCATATTCACTCCTTGATATCATTTTAAAAAATACATTATATCAATATGCCCTAGTTCTTGTATTATTTACTCTTCACCTGTTCATGAACATTTGGGTTGTTTCCAGGTTTTGGTTATTTTGAGTAACGCTTCTTTAAAAATTCATGTAGAACTGTTTGTGTGAACATATGTTTTTATTTCTCTTGAGTAAAACCCAGAAGTAGAATCGTTGAGTCATATGATAAGTGGATACTTAACATTATAAAATCTGCCAAACATTTTTCCAAAGGTCTTATGCCATTTTACACTCTCACCAACAATGTGTGAGTTCCAGTTGCTCCATGTCCTCATCAACACTTACTATATTGCTAGTCATTTTGGTATGAGCCAATCTGGTTGACATGTGACCTCACAATAATCAAGCAACCATCACCACCACACATTTTCAGAAACACAAAACTGAGCCAAAAGAGAACAACTAGTGATATGGTTTGGCTTTGTGTCCTCAGCCAAATCTCACCTCGAATTATAATAACCCCCATGTGCCAAGGGTGGGATCTGGTGGAGATAATTGAGTCATGGGGGCAATGTTCCCCATGCTGTTCTCCTAATAGAGAGTGAGTTCTCGTAAGATCTGATGATTTTATAAGGGGCTTCCCCCTTCACTCAGCACTTATTCTCTCTCCTGCTGCCCTGTGAAGAGGTGTTTTCCACCATGATTGTAAGTGTCCTGAGGCCTCCCCAGCCATCGCTGAACTGTGAGTCTATTAAACATCTATCCTTGATAAATTACCCAGTCTTAGATAGTTTTTTATATAATAGCAGCATGAGAACAGACCAATACAGTAAATTAGTAATGCAGAGAGTGGGTGCTGCTATAAAGATACCCAAAAATGTGAAAGTGACTTTGGATTTGGATAACAGGCAGAAGTCGAAACAATTTTCAGGGTTCAGAAGAGGACAGGAAAATGTGGGAAAGTTTGGAACTTCCTAGAGACTTGTTGAATAGCTTTGATCAACATATTGATAGTCCTAAGGACAATGAGGTCCAGGCTAAGGTGGCCTCAGATGGAGATGAGGAACTTGTTGGGAACTGGAGTAAAGGTTACTCTTGTTATGCTTTGGTAAAGAGACTGGTGGCGTTTTGCCCCTGCCCTAGGGATCTGTGGAACTTTGAACTTGAGGTGATTTGGGGTACCTGGCAGAAGAAATTTCTAAGTGGCAAGGCATTCAAGACAAAGCAGAGCATAAAAGTTTGGAAAATTTGCAGCCTGACAATGTGATAGAAAATTAAAACTCTTTTTTGTGTGGAGAAATTCAAGCAGGCTGAAGAAATTTGCTTAAGTAAAAAGGAATGTTAATCACCAAGACAATGGGGAAAATACCTCCTGGGCATGACAGGGAAATTTATGACAGTTCCTCCAATCACAAGTCTGGAAACCTACAAGGTAAAAATGGTTTTCTGGGCCTGGTCCAGGGCCTCACTATTGTGGGCAGCCTCAGGACTTAGTGCTTTGCATCTCGATCACACCAGCTGTGGCTAAGAGAGGCCAAAGTAGAGCTCAGGCTGGTGCTTCAGAGGGTGCAAATCCCAAGCCTTGGCAGCTTTCACATTGTGTTGAGCCTTAAGGTGCACAAAAGTCAAGAATTAAGGTTTGTGAATCTTCCCCTAGATTTCAGAGGATGTAAGGAAATGCCTGGATATCCAGGCAGAAGTTTGCTGCAGGGGCAGAGCCCTCACAAAGAACCTCTTCTAGGGCAGTGCAGGGGGAACATGTGGGGTCGGAGCCCCCACATAAAGTCCCCACTAGGGCACTGCCTAATGGAGCTGTGAGAAGAGGGCCACTGTCCTCCACAACCCAGAATGGTGGACCCACCAGCAGTTTGCGCCCTGCACCTGGAAAAGCAGCAGGCACTCAATGCCAGCCCATAAAACAGCCAGGAAGAAGGCTGTACCTTGCAAAGCCACAGGGGTAAAAACTGCCCAAGGCTGTTGGAACCCACCTTTTGAATCAGTGTGACCTGGTTGTCAGACATGGAATCAAAGGAAATCACTTTGGGACTTTAAGTCCCAAATGACCACCCTATTGGATTTTGGACTTGCCTAGGGCCTTTAGCTCCTTTGTTGTGGTCAGTTTCTCCCATTTGGATCAGGTGTATTTACCCAATACCTGTACTCCCATTGCATCTAGAAAGTAACAAATTTGCTTTTGATCTTACAGGTTCATAGGCAGAAGGGACTTTCCTTGTATCAGATAAGACTTTGGACTTGGACTTTTTAGTTAATGCAGTAATGAGTCAACACTTTAGGGGACTGCTGGGAAGGCATGATTGTGTTTTGAAATGTGAGAGCACGAGATTTGGGAGGATCCAGTGGGGAAATAATATGGTTTGGCTCTGTGTCCCCACACAAATCTCACCTTGAATTGTAATAATCCCCATGTATCAAGGGCAGGACCAGGTGGAGATAATTGAATGATAGGGGCAGTTTCCCCCATGCTGTTCCTGTGATAGTGAGTTCTCCTGAGAACTGATGGTTTTATAAAAGGCTTTCCCTTCTCTTGGCA
>NW_016107316.1:4181041-4214546 GCF_001604975.1 Cebus imitator
TCTGGGAAGCTTACAATCATGGTGGAAGGCAAAGGAAGGAGAAGTACACACAGCATGTGGGTGGAGCAAGAGCAAGAGAGAGGGGGAGGTATATTAGTCAGGATTCTCTAGAGGGACAGAAGTAATAGGATAAATGTATGTATAAAGATTAGTTTATTAAGCAGCGTTGACTCACACGATCACAAGGTGACCCACAACAGGCCATTTGCAAGCTGAGGAGCAAGGAAGTCAGTCCAAGTCCCAAAACCTCAAAAGTAGGGGAGCTGACAGTGCAGCCTTCAGTCTGCAGTCCTAGGTCCAAGAGTTCCAAAGATGAAGAACTTGAAGTCTGACGTTCAAGGGCAGGAAGCACCCATCACAGAAGAAAGACGAAGGCCAGAAGATTAAGTCAGTCTAGGTCTTCCACGTTCCTCTGCCTGCTTTTATCCTAGCTGAGCTGGCAGCTAATTAGATGGTGCCCACCAGATTAAGGGTGGGTCTGCTTCTCCCAGTCCACTGACTCAAATGTTAATAATTTTTGGCAACACACCTCACAGACACACCTAGAAACGATACTTTTCATCCTTCAATCCAATCAAGTTGATGCTCAATGTTAACCATCACACGAGGTGCTGCACACTTTTAAACAACCAGATATCATGAGAACCCACTCACTATCATGAGGACAATACCAAGGAGGATGGTACTAGACTGTTTATGAAAAGTCACCTCCCATCAAGCGCCACCTCCAACATTGGGAATTACAATTTGACATATTTGTGCAGGAAGACAGATGCAAACCATATCACCTCTCCTCTCCAACTTACATGAAAACCATTTTCTTCCAGATTAGGTGTGCTCCAGATTACTTGAAGAATTTCAAAGCATGCCCATGGTTTCTCAAGGCAGACATATGTTTTTACATAGAGGGCTTCAGTGAGTCTATAATAGCAGAAAGACTGAGGAAATAGAATTTTTTTTTAGGTTAAATCCATTAATACTGTGGGAGCCAATGGTGGCAATGAGTAAGGAAGACAGAACTGTGCAAGGTCAGCGATCAAACATGATCAAATCATGCTGCTACAGACCACTGTTCCCCAGAGTTAGAAAGCCAAGCTAAAAATATGACTTCTTAGCTCTCTGCACCTCCAGTGTATTCATTGCACAGTCTATAACTGCAGGTAAAATTCTACTATGCCAAACTTAAAGTGGTGAGAAGGACACCCCCTGCCATTTCATACTGTGCAATGGCAGGTTAAGGCTTAGCATAGACCAGCACAAAAAAGAGCCATTTGCAGATTCTTCATATACATATCCTCTTCTTTGCCCCCTCTCACGTAGATCATAAGGGGAAATGATAGCCAGGTATATAAGATTTACTTCTCTGGGTCCAATTTTTAAAATCTGCCAATATTTAGTTTTATAAGCTAGCCAGTTGCTCCTCTGAACATAGATTTCTGTTCTGTTAAGTCAAACTAATAATTCGTATGTCTCATGCATTAGGATTAAATGAAAATATTACAGATGAAATCTGTAGAAAACTTCCTCACACACAAAATCTGCTCAGAAATGGTCTGGTCCTAATGACATTATTGTGTTTGTTCAGCATTCAGAGAGAAAGCAGAATGCAAATGCATAGGTCTTGAAGTCAGAAGATTGCTTGACAAAACGACCATAGGAAAGACCTCAAGATTTTCTGGGTTTAGATTTCTTTATCTGTACAATGAAAGTGATGTTCTCTATGTGTTTTTGCTTTATATTTTAAGTTTAAATGAGACAGCTGGACAATGTTCATACTGTAAAGCAGCATACCAATGGCTGATAAGGAAAGGGCTTTGAGGTGGGAGCACTCTACATCTCAGAATTATCTCTACATTAATAGCATAAAATTCAAATTCCCTAATCTGAAGGATGAGAAGTTCTAGGAGACAATCAGATGTAGTAGCAGGCATGTATTTTTACTGAAAATACTTATTTCCCAGGTAATACTAAAATTTCCTTCTCAGTCAGAACTATCTCACAAAGTGCACAAAGATATATTATTATAAGAACAAGTGAGGTATAAATAATAGCGTTATCATTAATTTCAAGTCATCTGCATATATTATTTGGTAAATTATAAAGTAGAAGTTATTTTCCCTATATTTAAGATAAAATATTTTTAAAGCTATGCAACTGTTTTAAAAGAAGATAAATAGATATCATGGAGCTTGAAGTCAGAACGAGGCCTGTCTCTCTGTATCCATCCTAACTCATAGTCCATTGGCTGATCTCTAAGACCAAAGGCTCAAGGTGGAGGCTCCATCGCACCTAACTTTATGCATGATTTTAGGTGAATCACAGTTTTACATGTCAGTTTTCTAATCTGGCTAAGGGATATATTGATGAATATACAATATAGAACATTTCAATATAACAATATTTAATTTCCAGCAGTTGGCTACATGACAAATCTTATTAGTCCAAATTTTGAATTTTACTCCACAGATAATATAGACCTGTTTCTTTGATCATAACATTGTAAGAGAGTAATAATGAAACATTAAAGGAAACCCTAGGAGATTAAGGCATATTCTGAAACTTGTGAGCTCAATGTCTAAAAACTGCCCTAGAAACACATCAGTAGTATTCTGTAGGACATATATGGGTGGTGGACACATCATATAAATTACATAAATCGTAAAACGTAACTTAAAATTAATTATTTAACAATTTAAATACAACACTTAGTAAGCAATAGAACATTAAAATCAAAGATAAACTATAAGAATCATCTCATGGAGAAACTAAAAAATGAATACTTTAGAAAGTCATCACAGATGGCCATCCCCTCCCTGGACATACCTCTTACTCCTCTTATCAATTTCTTCTTTTCTTGAGTCTTTACTGGCTGATGACTTGTTGCAACTAATATAAAAGTGGCAGAAATGACTCTGTGGACTCCAAGGCTTAGCCTTTTAGAGTCATGGAAGATTAATTTTTTTGACCTTCTTGATGCCCAGCTATCTTGCAAAGAAAATTCAAGCCATCCTGAAGAAGAGAGGTTACATGGAGAAACCTGTGAGGATAGAAGTCATATGGGGAGAGCATTCCCATGGACAGTAGAGATTCCCTAACTGACAGCTAGCACCAACGCCCAGACAGCTGAGAGAAACCAGCCACCAAATGAATGCAAAGCCACTTGAATGACCATAGCAGATACACTGTGTGCTATGTTCTAAATGTTTATGTTTCCCTCAAAATTCATATATTAAAATCTAATCCCTAATATGATCATATTTAGATGTGAGGTCTTTGGAAGGTGATTAGGCCAAATGAGATTCCTTCTGTTATAAAAGAAGTCTCTGAGAGCTGTCTTGCCCCTTTTACTATGGGAGGAGACTGCATGAAGTTGCCATCTGTGAAGCAGAGAGGGAACCTCACTAAACACTAAATATGCTGGTACTATCATATTGGACTTCCCAGCCTCTAGCGCTCTAAGAAATAAATTTCTGTTATTATAAGTTACCCAGTCTAAAATATTTTGTCATAGCAGCCTGAAAAGATCAAGACACTTTGTGGGACAGAAGAGCCACATAATCAATCTACAGCATGATTAGAAAAAGTAAATTATTGCTGTTTTAAACTATCGAGTTTTAGGGTAGTTTGCTATATAGAAAAAGTGACTAAAGTTAAACCTGCAATCAAGGTACTACTTTTGTGCTATGAGGTGGGATAAGCTAGCAGGTGTGTATGTGTCTAGCTGATGGGAGGCAGATGTCCTCAGACTTTCCCTGATGCTGTTCTATAGAGTCTCCTGGTACCATTGATGAATACATAACTGATCTGTTCAGCAAATGGCTACAGCTTGTTTATATGCCTTGAAAATGTTCTGATTAGCCTTGTCTTTGATGTTTGCAAAAGTTGTAAATATAAGCTGGCTGTAGTTCACTCCATAGGACTTCTGATTAAAGTTATATAGCAATCAACTCCCTCAAAGTCCATCATATGTTTGAATCTTATTTAACTCTACACTTATCCCCTAGATTAAAACTGCTACATAGACACTTGGAGAAAATGCTTCACTTGTTCCTTAACAAAACTGATGTGAGGCAATCGAGTCACTGAAGGGAACATAGAGCAGATCATGTAATAGGATTCAATTCTATATGAAATATTGGGCTAAGGGATAAATGGAATTTCAAAACCAGACTCAATGCTCTATCCTTAGTGTCACTTCTATGCAGAGAGGAGAGGACCAAGAAAACACGTAGAATTAGCTTCTCTAATTCAGACTTCTCAAATAAACCATTTTCATATATTATTAATTTAAAAAATGTTTTTTATTTCTTCTAAAAAATGCAATACATGTGCAGAACGTGCATGTTTGTTACAAAGGTATACATGTGCCATGGATGTTTGCTGCACCTATTGACCAATTCTCTAAGTTCTCACCCCGCATTCCCCAACAGGCCCTGGTATGTGTTGTTCCTCTCTCTGTGTCCATGTATTCTCACTGTTCAGCTCTCACTTATGAATGCGAACATGCAGTGTTTGGTTTTCTGTTCCAGTGTTAGTTTGCTAAGGATGATGGCTTCCAGCTTCATCTATGTCCCTGCAAAGGACATAATCTCATTTCTTTTTATGGCTGCATAGTATTCCATGGTATAATGTACCATATTTGCTTTATCCAGTTTATCATTGATGGCCATTTGGGCTGGTTCCATGTCTTTGCCATTGTAAATGGTACTGCAACAAACATATGTGTGCATGTGTCTTTATAGTAGAATGATTTATAATCCTTTGGGTGTACATGCAGTAATAAGATTGCTGGGTCAAATGGTGTTTCTGATTCTATATCCTCAAGGAATTGCCACACTATCTTCCACAATGATTGAACTAATTTATATTCCCACCAACAGTGGAAAAGCCTTCCTATTTCTCCACATCCTTGCCAGCACCTATTGTTTCCTGACTTTTTAATAATCGCCATTCTGACTGGCATGAAATAGTATCCCATTGTGGTTTCAATTTGGATTTCTCTGATCAGTGATGTTGAGCTTTTCTGCATATGTTTGTTAGCTGTGTAAATGTCTTAATTTGAGAAGTATCTGTTGATATCCCTTGCCCACTTTTTGATGGGGTTGTTTTTTTCCTGTAAATTTGTTTAAGTTTATTGTAGATTCTGGGTATTAGACCTTTGTCAGGTGGATATATTGCAAAAAATGTATGGAGTGCTTCATGAATTTGCATGTCATCCTTGCACAGGGGTCATGCTAATCTCTGTATCATTCCAATTTTAGTATATGTGCTGCCAAAGCAAGCACTTATTAATAATTTTATATTGCTGTGTAACACGTTTCCATAAAGTTATTGTCTTGAAACAAGGTAAATTTAGTCAAGTAAAGCTTAGCTAGGCCTATGCTCAGGATGTCCTAAGGCTGGAATCAAGGCACTATCTGAGTTGTATTTCTTCTAGAGCTTAGAGTCTTTTTGTCTAAGTTCCTATAACTGGAAGAATTTAGCTCCTTGTGGCTCTAGGACTGAGGTTCTTGCTTTCTTGTTGGCTGTCAGACAGGGTTGCTGTCAACAAGTAGAGGTCACCCAGAGTTCCCCAACACCTAACTCTCTCACAAGACTCATAACATAGTAGCTCATGTCTTCAAGGCCAGGAAGAGAATCTCTCAGTCCAGTTTGCTATGCTGGAGCCTTATGTGGCATACCATGGTCATGGGAGTGGCTGTCCTCAATTTGTCACATTTTATTGGCTAGAGGTAATCAGGTTCTACCTGTACTCAGGAGCAGGAGATTATGAAAAGCTATTACTTATTAGAGGCCATCTCAGAATGAAAATTGCTACCTGAACATTTGAAGGCCTTGAGTGTAGCTGAAAGAAATATGTCTTTCTCCTTAATTTTTTAAAATATTGAGGCATCCATTGAAAAGTTTTCAATAATTATTTTTTTCTGGGTCTTTTCAGATTAGTTCAAGTAGCTATATGAAGATGGATCTAAATAATGAAAGAGTAACTATGCATTGTGATGACTCCTGTCAACAAGAATTTTCCAGTGAAGATTGCATTTATTTGTACGGAGGCACATTTTAACTGGGCACCCATATTATGCTAGGCAATATCATGTAAAGAGCCATATTTAATCCTCACAGTGAGATGATGCTATTTTCACTTTCAGTTATAGAAAACAAGGCCCAGAAAAATAAACAATATCCTCCATCTGGATCATGCCTGCTGTAGGAACAGGAAGCAGGCTCTGCTCATGTCTGGGTATCTATTGCTTTCAGATCACAGACAATCAGTCATTGCTCATCACACAGCTGCTAAGTGGTGTGATCAGGACTGAAACCCAGTGCCTCTGACTTCAAAGCCTATGCTGCTCCACTTCACCACAGCATCCTTTTCACCAAAGTCAGGAATTCTCCCGTTTTGTCTTGGATCTCTATCAGCTGATCCTGGGTGGTCGTTGTTCATGTTACTCACCATCTGTGTTATCAGTAGGAATGCTTCCGGTATTACAGAAGGTGGACCATGCATCAGAAAACGGTTACAAAGTGGCAAAACTGACCTGACTGGAGATGTAGTCAGAGGGGAGGAAGGGAGGGTGGGGCAGGTCAAGGATGTGACCAGAAAGGCACTCACTGTGGGAGCAAAATATGAACACTCAGTGATCCTGATAAATAATATTTTAGTGCAATATTTTTAAAATGAAATTAAAAAAAATCCATGATGAAGAAAATATCAACATTGTAAATAAAGATGGATCTCACCCTGCACTTTCCAGGCTCATCTCACTCAACTTCATCCCCGTTACCTTGCAGCCCGGTGAGGAGACAGAAGCCAGAAAGAATGAGACCAGAGGAAAAAACGTCTCCTACTCCCATTTCCATGGGTTTCTAGGAACAGGATGAGGGACACCCAAGGGAATTCTCATCTGCAGAGAGCAGATTCCAGAGAAGTGACTATCATCTCTAGGAAAAGCACAGAAACTTGCCCATGGGAAGATCAGGACTCTGTTCTGTTCTGGACACCAGCACTAACTCACTGTGTGGTTTGGGACTAGCCCTTTTCTTTGGGCCTCAGTGTACTCATTTTTAAAATGGGAGTTTTTAAATGAATGCTCTCTGTGGTCCCTTCCAACTCAAACATTCTAGAAGGCTGTGGGCTAGCAGATCCCAGGGAGAATACTCTGTCTTTTGCTCTAGGTTGAACGTGCAGAATTCCAGAGAAAACTTTTCAGTGAGTCAAACATGGACATCTTCTGTCTATTGAACTTCTGGCCTCTTTTCTCTTTCCTTTGGTGGTCAGTGTGCCACAAGAAGAGGCTAGTGGTCAGTTTCTACTGGTCAGTTTCCTGGAAGGTTTCCACCCTTCCAGGTCCATGGAAGTGTGGCTGAAGCACTTAACTTTTTATAAGTCTAGAACATCAGAGCTGACAGTGTAACATTGGCCAGCTATGTCATAATCGGGTTTGTACTAAAGATAATAACTACTTCAATTAGCGGGGCATGGAGGCACACACCTTAGGTCCTTGGGAGGCTAGGTGAGATGATTACCTGATTCTGGGAGGTCAAGGCAATAGGGACCCATGATCTTGCCGCTGCACTCCAGCCTGGATGACAGAGTAAGACCCTGTCTCAAAAAAATCAATCAAACAAACACGCAAAGATAATTGCTGCTGTGTATGGATCTGTAATTGTGTAATAATATCTGAGAGGCAGTATATCATAGTGGTCTATCCCTGCACATAGCTGCTGGTATAGTGTTCTGTTTCTGCCTCTTACCAGACGCATTGGTCAGAGTGCAGCCAAGAGGCAGAGCACACAGATTATTTCAATCATCGGAATTTAATAGGAATTATTGTTAAAGAGGTATAAAGTTGTTACTCAGGTAACTGAAAGTGTAAGGAGAAAACTCGAAGGTATCACAGAGGTAGCAACTGCAGGACACATTACAGCCCCTACGACTGAGGGAACAAAATGAGTGTGAGATAGTCAAATCTTTGAACCTTAGTAGAGGGCCCCCTGAAGCAAATGCAGAGACCTCTGAGAAGATGGCTGGCTGGCTGGGGTTGTGTGTTGGAGGCACAAGATTGTGCTTCTCCTGCAAGTGGTAGAAAAACTGCAGTGGGTTCAGCTACCACAAGTGGAAAATATTGCTTCTGGCAGGGAGAACAAGGGTGACTGGGGGAACAGCAAGTGCACAGAAAGTGATGTGAGCGTCAGACAGTAAGGGGCGTGTCACTTCAGCCTTGTAGAGCATAATGGGAATCAAGTTAACAACGCAAAAATGTGCTTTGCTGAACCTCAGGCCCAGCCCCGCAAAGTAGCAGACAGAAGGGTGGGTTTAGAGCTGAGAGTCCATGACTTAATAACTGGCACACTAGCTACATGACCTTAAGCAAATCACCTGACCTTTCTGTGCACGCATTTACTCATCTGTGAAAAAGAAATAATAATGAAATCCTCTGAATAGGGTTGTTTATCAAGGTTAAATTAGTTAAGACACAAAGGTGCTTAAAACAGTTCCTTCAGTGCCCAATAAGCTACTGGGCACTTAAGTTAAAATAAGTACCCAATAAGATTCACCTGTGTGATGGTTACTTTTACTGTATCAACTTGACTGAGCTAAGAGCTGCCCAGATAGCTAGGCAGGTAAAGCATTATTGCTGGGTGTGTCTGTGAGGGTATTTCCCGAAGAGATCAGAATTTCAGTCAGTAGGCTGAGTGAAGAAGACACACTCTCACCAATGTAGGTTGGTACCACCTAATGTGTTGAGGACCTTAATAGAACAAAAAGGCAAAGGTAGGATAAATTCACTCTGTGTGAGCTGGGACATACATTTTCTTTCATCCTCAGACTTTGGCACTTCTGGTTCTCAGCCTTCTTATTTGAACTAAATTACATCACCAGCTTTCTTGGTTCCCCAGCTTGCAGATGGCAGATGGTGGGACTTCTTGGCCTTCATAATTGTGTGAACCCATTCCCATTATAAATCTGACATGTCTGTGTGTATACATACATATATATACACACATATATATAATATGTGTGTGTATACATATGTATATACACATACACACACATATACATATATATCTTCTATTGGTTCTGTTTCTCTGGATAACCCTGAATTATGCAATCTGGTATTACTATATAAAGGAAAGAGCAAATATGCCCGCCTTGCCCAAAGCATTAGATTCACATTTTCCTTACATTTTGTGGCTTAATTTCCAGAGTAATTCTGAGAAGTGAATGTCATCTTCCTGATGCTTATACAGATGTGTCCCATCCAAAGACCACCCTCTTTATACAGCAGCATGCTGCTTCCCCTGGATCAAGAAACACAAGGTAATTCTCATTTTTATCGTACCACTCACTTATGAAGAGCTAAGCTAGACTTTGCTGTCCTTAAACCTCAGATAATTCACCTGTAAAATGAGAATAAAACACTTGCTTGGAGCAAATGATCAAACGTGATAAAAATAGCATGATCAACCTCAATGGCAAGTCCAGCAAGATAAAATAATGAGGGGAGAACAAAGTCCTCTACAGTACGGTCTGCTTTAACACAACATATGTGTTCCTATAAATTACAGCACTGTGCAAAAGTATGCCAGAAAAACCACAAGACTTACGGGAAAAAATGGGGTTACAACATTTAAAAAACCTGATCAATGACACGCAATCCCAAAGAAAGGCATCTAATAAAAACACTAGTGGAGTTGTACATGTGTTAAATGGTTAAGATGTACTTAAATACCAGAATAAACATGGCATTTTACTTGCAAAAGATGTGGAGTTTGCTTGCGGAAGTGGGTGCCAGCAGGGGGCAGCTTTTAAGTCCCTGTGAAATGGAGACTGGGGTTGATCAGAAATCAGAGAGAAAGTTCTAACACCAGATTTGATTGGGCATGCCTCATAACACATTCAGTGATCTGCCATAGCTGGTACATGTATGGAGGTGTGTGTATTTTGCATATTCCTATAAACCCTGGGTCAGCTGTATGCAGTTTCTAGCAGATGAAATAATGCACATGCAAAGATATATTCACAGTGTGCTCCAACCATTTCCTAATATACTGATTATGCCAGAAGAAATGCAGAGTTTCAAAACAAATGCTATAGCAAAACCGACAGTTTTTAGGTTTCATCAAGTATTCCAAACTTAGCCAGAAAAATACACGATGAAAGAGACACGAGTTAACAGCCGTGTGGCTTAGAAGATCGTCTGAGTTGGCAATCAGCACAGTGTGGCACCAGTGTACTGGGTTAATGAAAACCCAGGTTACACTGAGAACATATATATTATGACAACCGCAACAATAATAACAATAAAGAAATTCACAGACAGGGATCTGGTTGAAGGTTATGCTAATTAATTCAACACAAAATTAGAGAGAATTTCTTTGTGCTAGGCAGAGCCAGCACCTTCCCAGCAGAAGAGCCTGATCCGCTGACATGACCGGCCATAGAAAACGTTGCCTATATCTTAAGGCTCGTGGATGCCATTATTTTCACTGTGAGGAAGGTGCTCTGGGGATTAGCTATGACAATTCTCCTGGACACTTCCCGGAGAGGGTCAGGGGCTGGACTGAGACCAGGGGTTAAGGCAGTTAGATCTGGCCCAAAGCATTTTCCACTGGACAATGCTGCAGCTTCCCTGTGTCTTCTGATGGGAGAATCTGTATCTTCATGTCTCTGGTAACTCAGTAAGTCATCAATGCCAAGTCCTCTTTAAGCGACTAAGTAGGCCAGACTCTCTTGGGCATAGTGACATTAATTAGTCACAGCATGGTCTGTGTCTAGATACTTTGGACTAGAACCAACATCTGTTGAAATAATGATGTTAAAACTAAGCGTTTGTTCTGCAGAGGTTCTGCCCTCCGTCCCGCCCCTCCCCCATAGATGCATTCCCTCCGTCTTTGTACATGCAGGGCCTCATTCTTCATATCACAATGTGGGGTAATTGTTGTAGGTTCAACTGCCTGTCTCCCTCACTAACTGAGAGTTCCCAGGCAGCGGAGACTGGGCTTTATTCATCTCAGCACCACAGGGATCTAGCACAGGGTTTACACATAAAAGATACTTATGATGTCAGCTGCATGAGAACAGAGACCATGTGCTCATGTCAGTCCTTGGCATTTAAGCCAGTCTCTGGCATCAAGGAGCCATGCACAAATATTTGTTGACTGAAAGCATGATCCTTAATGAAAGGTCATTTCCATTATATCAGTTAATTAAATAAAAATATATCTGTTCAAAATTATGTGGTCAATGAAAAAAAATTCCTAGGGCTCCTTAATGATGTGGGAAAATGTTCAGAGTATAACGCTGAGTTAAAAAAAAACAACAACAACAAAATGCAAAAAATTGAAACAGGTTGGGTGTGGTGGCTCACTCCTGTTATCCCCATACCTGAGGTCAGGATTTTGTGAGGTGGGAGGATCAGCTGAGATCAGGAGTTTGAGACCAGCCTGGCCAACATGTGAAACCCTGTCTCTAACTAACCAAAAATAAACACACACACACACACACACACACACACACACACACACACACACACAATTAGCCGGGCATGGTGGTGTGTATCTGTAGTCTCAGCTACTTAGGAAGCTGAGGAGGCAAGAGGATCGCTTGAACCTGGGAGGTGGAGGTTGCAGTGAGCCCAGATTGTGCCATTGCACTCCAGCCTGGGCAACAAGAGTGAAACTCCATCTCCAAACAAACAACAACAACAAAAAACAGGCTGAAAATATGTAGATTCAGAATGATACCCATCATGTTAAAGAATTGCCCTCTGGTTTAGATGGTTGTCTCTGTGTTATGAGATTTGGGGTGACATTTACTCTCATCATTATACCTTTAGGTCATTTTACAAATTATTTAAAATAAGCCTGCATTATTTTAAAAATGGGGAAGAAAATGTTTTAAGAGCAAATCATTTCATCAGGCGCTTTAGTTGGTGTGTTTGTTCAGTGGGTACTTTTAGGGATACGATGACTTCTGAGAAAGGAACATTTCACAGAATTGTTTTCTTTGCCTTCAGAAGGCCAAATTTTCTATCAGTTTGATGATTCTGGTAATTCTCACATTAATTAGTGGCCTCTTTAATGAGTGGTGCCCTGAGGAAGAGCATCTATATTTCTGGGTTTCTATTACAGAGGCAAAAAGGAATCCAGGAACAGAAGGGCCTTCCAGCCTTGTTTTATATTGCTTTGTTTATTTTAATTGTGTGGCTTTGCTCTAAATTGTGCCAGGGGGTGGTACAAAATTAAAATATACTCACATTGACTAAATCATTGACTGGCAATCATTTCCAGAGATTTTTTTTTTAACTCTGAATTCTGTATTCTATGGAAGGCATTATTAGTTTCATACATTTATTTTCATTTCATTATCATGTATGCCCTTTTAAAAAAGAAAAGAAAATAAAACCATCTCTATGAATATAAATCCTTTTCCTAATAATAGATGTAATCACTTGACATAATAGACCAGGGCTCAGCATAATACTCACCACAGTTCAATTCTGTCCCATAGCCTGCTTTTATATGGCCTATTAGCCAAGGCTGGACTATTAGCTAAGACTGTTTCTCATATTTTTAAATGACTGAAAACAAATTTTTTAAAAAATGTTTCATGACATGGAAATTACACGAAATTCAAATTTCAGTGTTGATAAATAAAGTTTTATTGGAACACAGCCATGCCAATTTGTTTGCATATTGTCCATACAGCAGGATTTTGCTCTGCAATAGAACTGAGTAGTTGTCATGGAGACCAAATGGTTTGCAAGCCTGGAATATGTACTCCCTGGCCTTTTATAGAAACAGTTTGCTGACTCCTGTTATAGACCTAGGTCAGTATTAAAAGGAAAGTTGGAAAAACTTCAACCTGTATAAAGATGAAGCTAGATCAAACTGAGAAATAGTCAGAATTTTGAGATAGAAGAAATTGGGAAGGCATACCACTGAGTCCCATTGTGACATGGTTCAGACCTCCATTCTCTCATCTGGAATAACGCCAGCAGCCTAGGAACCTGTTCCAGCCTCTCCTCTTGACAGAAGTACTACATGCCTACAGTCCAACCCACTGCTCCCTGCCGTTCTCACACAACTGTGCCAAAGTTATCCTTGTAAAGGGAAACTGTGTCTAAAAGTTGCATTACTTTCCTGCTTACAGCCTCCAGGGGCTCTGGGTAGTCTATGGCAGTGGTCCTTGCTCTGTGCTTTAAGGAATTCTGGATTCCTTGGAGGAATGAATAAGGTACAGAGATGGTGTGCAAGGATTCGCTGAGTGAGCAGAGTTGGGGATCTTTCTCTCTGCTCCCCCATTTCAACCAGAAAAGCTCTATTTTTGCCTTATTTGTATATTATATTGAATTTGAAGAGTGGATTCTATTGTTTAACAAAATAGCTGGAAAACCACTAGTGGGTAAAACTTAAGCCTCTTGTCCTGGTCCTGTGTGATCTGGTGTGATAGACACAGTGCCAACCAAGTACTTTGTGTGTTCCCTTCAATTTCTGAGCCTCCCTTGCAGGGAATGGTGTTATGTGACAAGTTGTTGCCAACAAACGTTGAGTAGAAGTGACTCCCATCACTTTTGGGCTGAGAGAGCTGAGAGCTGGTATACTGCCTCCATTTCTCCTTTACCTTGGTAACCTTGCAGGCTACTTGTCAGAATGATAGCTGAGATGGTGGATCATGCATCAGCCCAGGACCCCGAATGGCCATGTGGAACATGATCTCCACCCTCGTGTATTTTAGACAGTGCAATTAAATAAAAAGCAAACTCTTGTAGTAGAAAATCCCTGGAATTTGGGGGTTATTTATTACTGGAGAATAGCATTCCATGTGGCCCTTGTTTATCTGTCATTTATCACTTGGTTGGCTGATGTGTTACACGGTTGGTTACTTGATTAATTTAACAGCAACAACAAACATATATGAAAAGCCTAGTGTATATTATGCTAAGTAGTGAGAATATAAATATCTATCAGCTGTAGCTCCCAACCTCAAGGAGTTTATAGTTGAGTGACTTTCTTTCCATAACTCCATAGCTAAGCCCTGTCCCACACAGACCCTGCATCTTCCTCGTTCTAAACTGTTTGTGTATCCCAAACTCACCCAAACAATTTATTCATCAACCCTTTGTCTAAACTTCTTCTATTGTCTGTGGATTGAGAAATCCCAGGATCTGAATAACTAACGGCATAACCTGAC
The DNA here is from genome assembly GCF_001604975.1 of Cebus imitator. Lineage (NCBI taxonomy): Eukaryota > Metazoa > Chordata > Mammalia > Primates > Cebidae > Cebus > Cebus imitator. The sequence goes on from NW_016107316.1 coordinate 4,195,239, forward strand.
TAAAACACACTATAATAGTTCCTATTGGTCACAAATCTGTGAAATCATTATGAAAGAAAGAAAACATAGAGCCTAGTGGAGGCAACTTAGCCTAAAACAATCCAATCAGTGTGTCAGATGACCCAAGGAAGAGTGAAAACTGCCATTCCTCATTCTGATGCCTTCATTTTATGGTGCAAAACATCCAGACGCTAAGAAACACATCTGGAGCTTTTCTGTCTGTGATGATGGGAATGTTCTACATCTGCTCTGTCAAATCTGGCAGCAACTAGCCACAAGTGACTATTGAACAATTAAAACAAGACTAATGTGACTGAGGAACTAAATTTCTAACTTCATTCGCTTTTAATTCATTTCAATTTAAACAGCCATGTGTGACTAGTTGCTACCTTATTGACCAATGTGACTCGAGAAGATATTTAGCTCTGTTTATTTAATTCTTTTTGTTAGCATAGCCTAAATACAATAAGCTTAAAAGATACAACCATAAACACATTTTCAAATAACAAGAAAGAGGTTATCACTAGCTAAATGCTAAGACTTAATACTTTTCCTTTAAGCCTCTTTTGATGCTTCACTCAATTAACACAGCTCTGGGTTATAACCCAGGACAGTAGACCAAAATTCAATGTGGCCAGAGTCAAGTGGTCCCCTCTGTCTCTAAGACCTCTGGCATCAGGGTGTTTCTCAAAACAGCAGAGCAATAAATTCAGTAGTAATATTGGAAGTATTTAAATAAACATTTTCAAAATATTTATGTATCTTTTTAATAAAAGAAAATATTAAAAGCTCAATATATGGCAGGCACTATTATTCTAGGTATTTGGGTTATATCAGTGAACAAATCAGAAAAAGATCCCTGACTTTCTGGAGCTTGCCTTTTAGTAGGGAAGTCAACACAATACATATGATAAATAGATGAATTGCATGGTATATTAGAAATACTATTTAGAATGAAATAGAGCAGAATAAGAAAGGGATAAACAGTGGTATTTTAGCAAAGACTGACTTAAAAGGTGAAAGAGTCATCAGCTAATCTGGGGAAGAAGCATTCTAGCATTAACTTCTATTTCTCTGAAAAGTGTCATACTCCAAGGTCTCAAAGACGGGCAGGCACTGGCCTGGACAGCATCCTGAGTGTGTCTGAACCATAGACCAGAGCATCTGTACTTGGAGGGTGTAGGCAGGAGGCAGGTGCATCAGTGAACTGAGCAGGAGGTGATCTTGCAAGTCTGGGTCTTTCTGGGCTGATGGCACTTTTATAATAAATAACTTCGCCCTTTCCACATGCATCTCTTAGCAAAGAAGTGTGGGATGTAAAGAAATGATACAGATAGGAGACTGGGTAGAAGACAGTGGCTCCCTGGAAAAGGCCCCACCCTCAAGATTAAAGACCCATATCACTAAATGAGGACAGGCACTCCCGTTTTCACACCCAAAAAGTTGCCTTTTGGCTCGCCATGCCCCCTATCCTGCACCCATGTAAACCCCAAGCCCCAGGCTCCAATATCAGACTAACTAGCCAGCAAACCAGCAGATGAGCAGAATGACAGAAAGGTGTGGCAGAGAAAGACAGGAGAGGAGTGACATCTGAAATGCTGAGAGGAGTTTGGCTGGGGGCAGTTAGAGAGGAGTCCAGACACTGGGTAGTTGGCTCCAGGGAAAGATCACCTTCCCACTCCATCCCCACCTTGCAGCTCCCTATCCATCCTGCAGGATAGCCACCTCCACCACTCAATAAAACCTCACATTCATCCTTCGAGCCCTTGTGTGACCTGATTTTTCCAGGATGCTGGGCAAGAGCTTAGGATGCAAAAAGCTGTCATGCTGGCCTTCTGCCCTTGCAAAAAACGGAGAGCCTATTGAGCTGGTTAACATGCAAGCCATCTGCAGGCAAAGCTAAAAGAGCTTTGTAACACTGGGCTTCAGGCACCTACCCCTAGACAGTACTGTGGGGCTGGAGCCCAAAGTGCTTGCCCTGACCTCCCTGACCTCTGCATCTGTCCATCTGCGTGCTCTCCCTCCTGCAAGGGGTTTGAGCAGCAGGCTGACCAAGCAGGCAAGGCACCCCCTTTCCCATGTCCTGCAAGAGGGATCAGGGAGCTCTCCTGTTTCGGAAAAATACATATGTCATCTTGGTTACCAGAACTGCAGGCTTCTAGATGGCTTCTCACCTTCAAGGATATGGGGACCTTTCTAGATATCACTTCCCTTATAGATCACGAAGTGATCTCGCTGAACAATTTTTAAATGCACCTTCTATCTCTAATAATCTCTAACTCTCAGAAAGATTGAAAACAAAGTGTGGTAGTTTGCTAGGGCTTCCATAACAAAGAACCACAAATTGGGTAGATGAGACAACAAAAATTTATTTTCTCACAGTTCTGGGAGCCAGAAGTCCAAGATCAAGGCGTCAGCAGAGTTTGTTCCTTTGGAGGGCTGGGAGGGAGAATCTGCTCCAAGCTGCTACTCTAGCCTCTGGGGGTTTTCTGGGAATCTGGGTCATTCTTTGGCCTATCATCACCCCAGTTCCTGTCTTCACATGGTGTTCTCCCTGTGTGCATTCTGTGTCCAAGTTTTCCTTTTATTGTAAGGCCACCAGTCGTATTAGATTAGGGGTCCACCCTGCTCCATGATGACTTCATCTTTACTTAACCAATTACATATGCAATCACACTATTTCCAAAGAACTTCACATTCTGAGGTCCTAGAGTTTGGAACTTCAGCATAGGACTTTCAGGGGGACACAATTCAACCTGTAACAAGAAGATAAGATCAATAAATGGAAAATCTGCTCGAGAGTACACCTGTCCGTCTTTTTTATAATGCCAGAAGGGTTTGCCCCAAAACACTTTCCTCTGCACTGTTGGGTGGCCATATCAGGAGTGCCTTGTTGAACGGCTTCAGGAATCATGTTGACATGAAAGACATTGATATTATAATGATTTTTAAACTGAAAAAAAAAATTGGATCTTTTTCTTCTAGAAATGGATGTCTATTTTCAAAATATTGTATTGGCAGCTTCAGCAGAAGCAATCTATCGCCTGAGAAGGAGGAGCTGAGCCAAGATGCGCATGCAGATATCAATACAAGTCTGGAGTTATACATAAGCAGAGGGAGTTCTGACAGGGAGCCGGGCAGCCTGCCACACAAGGAGCTTTCTTACAAAAGGCAGTGTTTCATTTCCCTTAGAAATGGCTAAAGGGTTGTGCTGGATATGCCCAGAAGCTGGGACAAAAAAAATCTCTGGTCTGCTCTGACAGTAACATGTCATTGGTACAGATCCAACTAGAAAAAAAAATAATCCTCTAGTTTTCAGAATTGATCAATCTAGTATGGTCTTACCATACTAGAGGTTGTATTTTTTATTTTCTTGTAGAGATTCATCAAGATTCAGAAAGCATAAGTGACACATTTAAGGTAACACAGCTTTTAAATGGCAGAAATCAGTAGTTCGGAAGAATTGCAAAGTTTGTATTCTTTGCATTGCCTGAGCTGCTTTCAGCTTTGAAATCGAAAAGCTGGAAATAAAGCTTAAGACGAATATATTTCTAATTATGAAAGACCAAACAAAATAAGTGACAGACTTCCTAAAGACTTGGAGAATAAATATCTCCCCCAGTATAAAATTAAGATTGTAGATTTAAGAACAGCAAGGTGTCCTGACTGTTGATTAAGTGTTTTCACACTGAAGAACTCATTTGATCCTACGTTTATGGGATGGTTACCACTTGTACAATGAGGAAACCAAGTCCCATGTAGTAAATGATGAAATTAACTTGTCACTGCAAGGATGTGGCTAAGTAGAACTCAAGCCTATATTTAAAACAAAGCCAAATATTGAATCAACTACTTTATTTTATTTTATTTTACCATTATTTGCTTTGATTCTAGATTTTTAATAGAGCCAGTGGACCTATGAAGAGAGCTTATAACAACCCACCATGACCCTTGGCGTTGCTATCTGATCCTCCAGGGTCTGCCCTCCTTATACCAGCTTTCAGCATCCATGCCTCATGCCAACTGCAGCTTCTTCTTGTTTTTGTCATTAGGTGGGTGGGTAGGTGGGGGGCTCTTCTTTGGCCTAGCTTCCCTAGTCAATGTTTCTTCAATTCCTTAGCTGTGATTAAGAGACACCTCTCTCCCTATCTTACCCATGAGCAATCCACATCAAGTGCTATCTGGCTGCCTCCCATGCCCCTCAACCCTCCACTCCCCTGCTTGTGAATGGATGACAGGTTGTTGGGGAACCGGGTTAAGGGAGTGATGTGGCTTTGTAGCTGAGGGACCCTTCTCATCAGTCTCTGCATGAACAATGCCTCCGCTCAGGAGCCAGATCCATAGTTCACAGAACGGATAGACACAATTCAAACTAAAAAGGTGGGTCCCTTCTAAGGTCATCCTTGATTTGGACTTGCACAGAACGCCTGCAAACCTGTGTTTCTCTTGCTTCCTTGACTTTGTGGACATGTGAAGGGCAGAGACCACCCTCTTTTTCATTTTTGAATGTTTAGCATGTTCTGCTAAAACACATTTTGGGTTTTTTCAAAACAAATGAGTGAATGTATCTGTAACTGAGTATGTGGACCCTGTGATGGCCTGCTGAATGGGTGCTATAAGAAATCTTTGAAAGAAGAAAGCAAAATGAAGTTTTGCAAGGTGGTATAGGGCACAGAATAATGTATGAGGTGGCAGGACAACAGGGTTGTTCTCTGAAGTCTGGAGGGCCCATGGGATAAATCCATTCTAGAATTTGCTGGCAAAAGTAAAAAACTTCTCTCTCAATGAAATGTTTTTACATTTTTTTAATCAAAACAATATAACATATTGAATCCATCATATTTCTTGTGTAGTTTGGCCCTGTAGAATATGGATTAATATTAAGATTTTAAAAATGAGCTTATTTTAGAATACTTGGATGAGGAGAGAATTTAACTTTCTGGTAACCCTGAGGGGTTCTTGGCCTCTATATGCATTATAGGGATTGCATGATAATATATATGATTTTAGCTAAACTTTTTTTGGAATAAAGTTAATGATTTTGAATAACTTTCTGCCTCTGAATGCCAATTCAATTTCTAAACAAGAAAATCATTTTAATTCAACTATTTCAATGTCAATCACATCTGAATGCTTTCTGGATGATTTCTGAAAAATTCATAAATCAATTGGTGACTATTTTATTGATTTGAGTTCTTTTCCACTAAGATCTTCAACTCACAAGCTTGAGACTGGAAGGCCATCTCCTCCAACTCCATCTCATGCCTTGATTTGAACCCCTCTGATATCAGGACAGGCATTGCCTCCTGGGGTCTTCAGTTAATAAATATCGACAGGTTATATCTTAGATTGAGCCATTCTTTATCTATCTCTAGATGATTGGCCCACATTTGGGGTTAATGCTTATCATCATGCAGAATGTGCTCTCTCAGGACTGTGTGAGCACCCTTGCAGGTCTATCTGGGTCTACTACAATTGGGGTTTAGCATATGCAGAATTATCACCCTGATAGGAGATAATTTTTAATTCTTTCTACTTTCCAATTTTTCCCCCCAAATGTATTTCAATTAGTCTGTGTTGTTGGGCACTGCAATTACTGTTTATTTTTAGTCTGTGTTTTTCCAAGTTAGCTAATTATAGCTTCAGAGTGTCTCTGGGCTAGGTTGGTAGTGGGGAAACTGTATGTAGAATCTCTCAATTGTGGCTGCTGGAGCTCCAGCTACACACAAAAAAGAGAATCTATCAATTTTAGGGGAGAAAAGATTTAGGCCCATAGAAGAAAGGTAACTTGTTCAAGACCGCCCCGCATGTTAGGAACTGTACCCCTGAAAGAGCGTTAGCATCTGCCTTCTCTGTTCCATGCTCTTCTAGCCACAGCCCTTCCCACTACCCCTGCCAGAGTCTCAGTGAAGCTTTTTCTATCATGCTTCAAAAATCAGTATCTGTCTGTGGGCTAGGTCATCTGTTCATTCACATTTTTATTTACATGTATATCCAATACGTAATGGACACAGGACCCTGAATGGGCATGTGTTTACCTACTACCTGACTTAGCCTTGACAACAATACTACCAATACAACATTCCGGCTCCACTTTACTAATGAGGAAACTGGAGACTTGGGAGAAAAAATGGCATTCCTCAAATCACACAGTCTGTAAATGATACATCTGTAATTCAAAACCAGGTCTGCTTTCTGCTCCAAAGGGTGCTGTTCAATGCCAGATATCATGGCTCCACTTCTTAAAGGAAGCACAACTTCTAAACAGGTGGGCCCCTCTTTTGCTCTTCTTCTCCATGTACACTGGGCAGTTACACCGTATCACCCTTTTCCCATAGGATCATTCTCTCTTCCATCCTGGCCTGCAGGGAGCAATTTGCACATCCTCCCCAGTGACTTTCCCATCCTCTAGCCCCATCCTGGTGAGGCCCTAGAGTTCTCACATTCCTTCCCCCTAGGCATCACATGCTCCCCTTCCTGCAGCTCCTTCCCGGCACCCCACCCTCACAGATGTTTACATGTTCAGGCTTCTTTCTGCCACATGGTAGCCTTGGCCTCTTTCAGGAGATTGCTCCATACCATTGTTTCTAGGGCACAGCTGGGGATGGGCCCAGCCTTTCTCCCAACCTTCCCTGCCCCCTGCTTCTGAGAGCTGGATGTACCAAGAAGCCCACTGACTGGCTCAGACTCACCCTCATCACTGAGCCAGTACTGACCTAGTTAGAAAATAGATCAGGCCCATGGTAGCACTTAGTTCTAGCTTTCCGTGTGATTTAGACAAACCACCAGACTTCTCTGTGTGTTTCCTTATACTTAAAGTACCAATTCCAGTGCTTGTGTTATAACAGAGGGATGCAGTGAGCATCAAAACAGGTTTTAAAAACGACAATGATAACAGCAGCAGCAAAACACTGGGCACAGGCACGTTGCTCTTATTGATGAACTATGGGCTGTCTGTCACACATTGGCAATGGGGAGCTGCATGCTAACCAACCATCCCTGTCCCCAGTAAGTTCACATCTTCAGGAAAAATGACTAACAAAAAACAACCATGTGAACAATGAGCTCTGTAAAATGTCTATATGTTTGTAATACTTGCAGCTAAAAGCCATTTCATTCCATAGCCTCTTTTGAATTTATTTTTATAACAACCTTGCTGGGTACATGCTATGAAAACTCCTTTTCCAACAGAGGAGACTAAGTCCCAGCAAAATGGAATCATGAATAAGAGGCAGAGTCAGGATTTCAACAGAGGGATTTTGCTGTTGCTTTTTGTTTGTTTTGTTTTGTTTTGCTCCTAAAGCCTTTCATTGCTTTTGATTACTTTTCAGCCCAGAGTCACAGATGGCTGTGCTTTTCCATCCGGGCCACTAAACCTGATGGTAATGCACCATTTGTAAGAAGACTTCTCGACTATTGCCCATGATATTTCCTTCCAAGTTGTTGACACCATTCTGCAGATTTTGATGCTGGTGGTAATTTCTCCAATGAAGACTATTTGTTTCACTGATGTCAAATTACTGCCCTACTGCTCCGTTTTTTTTTTTTTTTTTTTTTTTTTTTTTTTTTTCTCCATGTTGTTTTTTTTTTTTTCGAACTCTTTTTTTTTTTTTTTTTTGCCTTTTTGTACACACAAATAGATTTTTGTTTTAATATGGAATCATAAAAATCTCTTCAAAGACATTTTAAAGGCAGTTAAACTCAGTATGTGTAATACTAATTATATAACCGAATGAACTAAAGTGGTGATAGTGTGCACAACTCTGATCCCACATGTGACCCCAGTACCAACTACATTGCAACTGCCACCACCGGACTAGCAGCAATTTTAAGATCCATTCTGATACAAAAGATGTTAAAATCTGAAAAGTACGTGATTAGAATGCATAAAATACAGTATAGATTTTTCTTTTCTTTTTAGTAAGAACTCTGGAATTTTTTTGGCTAGCCGCAAGATCCTTTGAAAAACTGGGTCTCACATATGCATACTTGGCATCTAGGATGCAAAAGAAAAATATGGGAAGTGGGAAGCTACAGTATGCCAGAAATAGGTTATCTATTGTCACATATGCAGTTTAGTTGGATTATTACAATAGCTGAAGGGTAGCCTGTGCTTTCCCCACTTGACAGAGTATTTTTTAAAAGTATACTGGGTACACCTTACATAGCTTAAGGCACATAAGAGACAGTCAACAAATGTGTATGCAGAGATTAAATAACTGGTCATGTTCAGGCAGTTAGCTGACACTGAATCAGAAAATTGACTCTTGACTTGTCTGCCTCAAAGGCCCATTCTTTGGCAATTGTTAGTCTGGCTTCGAGGGGGTGATGACATGGTCTGGCAACTAATGGGAGACGAAAATATTTACTATCAGTTGGAAGGAAGAAAGAAGGAAGGAGGAAAGAGAAGAAGAAAGGAAAAAAGGAAAAAGAAGAAGGAGGAAGGAGGAAAGGGAGGAAGAAAGGAAGAGAGAGAGGGAGGGAGGGACAGAAGGAAGATTGAAGGAAGAGGTTAAAAAAAAAGAAAAAGAAAGGATGAGAGAAATAAAGATAATAAGCAAGAAAAAACAGAAATAAAAACAGAAATGGAAAGAAGGAAGGAAAGGAAAAGGGAACAAAAATGGGGAAAATAGAAAAATAGGAAAATGAAAGAAAAGGAAGAAAGCTATCAGCATTGGCTAAACATTAAGTAACTGGATTAGAAAGATAGTGTTTTTGCAAAGCCAATGTTGGCTTTCCTCCAGATTTCATTAGTTTTACAGTGATTCCAGAAAGTTCTCTTAACATCAGGTTTTGAAGGCAGGAATCAACACTGCAACTGCTACTTATTTTCAGGTTCTTGACCAACAGAGGCTTAATGAGTAATGTATTTGCTCAAAGTGAACTGAAGAAAGCAGTACTTAAGAATGCCTCTCATTGGTCAGCTAAGTGGGAGACTAAACCACCCAGGATGTTATACATCATGTCCATATGTTTAAACTGGTGACTTGGGAAGAAACTAAAAATTACTTTGTTGGTGAAACTTCCAGGCATAATTTATTCAGCCTACTAAACACTAAGATCCAAGCCTAACTCCACAGCAAAAGTGGGAGTGCTCTTTTAAGAAGAAGATGAGCTTTGAGCATTTTAACAAAGATCCAGCATAATGGGAGAGATGATGGCTGTTATCATAGGCAGAGATTTTCCTTCTTCATTTCCATTACTCAATAATTCTTGATTTTATTCAGTATTGATTAAATTTGTCCTTAAGGTCAGAAAAATTCTTTATATGGAAAAACAATAGAAAACAAAACAACAGCAAAAGCCAGTGTGGTACTGGAGGAGTACTGGACTAGGAGCCAGGAGATCTTGGTTCTAATCTTGTGTTTGCTACAGGTTTTCCAGCTGACCTTGGGCAAAGTGCTTTATTCCCCTGGGTCTCCTCAAAATTGAAATCCATGAATATTTAAGCTGTGACACATCTGGGGACACACTGCTGAACAGATAATGTTATTACACAGCCCCAGTGTCTCAGAGTTGCTATATATAGTCGAGGAGAGCTTTCTGTACTCTCAGAAATAGCATTTTTATTTTTTTGCCTGTTTTGTAATTGACTCTTTTTTTAAAAAAAATTATACTTTAAGATCTGGGATACATGTACAAGTCGTGCAGGATTGCTACATAGGTATACACATACCACGGTGGTTTGCTGCATCCATCGCCCCCATCGTCTACATTAGGTATTTCTCCTAACGTTATCCCTCCTCATCCCCATCCCCGACCCCCTGCTATCCCTCCCCTAGCTCTCCCACTCCCCAAAAGGCCCCGGTGTGTGATGTTCCCCTCCTTGTGTCCATGTGTTCTCATTGCTCGACACCCCTTTATGAGTGAGAACATGTGGTGTTTGGTTTTCTGTTCTTGTGTTTTTAAATAAGAAGTTTTAATTGAACTATGAAAGAGTAATACACATTTCTTTTCTTTCTTAATGTTTCCTTTTTTTCTGAGGCATGGTCTTGCTCTGTCACCCAGGCTGGCGTGCAGTGTCAGAATCACAGTTCACTGCAGTCTCAATTTCCCAGGCTCAAGCAATCCTGCAACCTTGACGCCCAAGTGGCTGGGACTACAGATTTGCACTACCACTCCCAGCATTTTTTTGGGGGGATAGAAATAGGGTCTCACTATTTTGCCAGGCTTGTCTAGACAAGCCTGGGCTCAGTCAGGCCTCCTGCCTCAACCTTTCAAAGTGCTGGGATTACAGGTATGAGCCAGGGTTCCCAGTAGTAATACCCATTTCTGATAGAAACTTTGGAAAATATGAAAAAAAGCAGGAGAGAAGGAAAAGGTAATCCTATCATGCAGAGATAACCATTATTGTTTTGATGTATTTTTCTAGTATTTTAAATATATACATTTGTCAGCATATTGGGGAACATGTAGAGATTTTTAAAGTTTTTAAAAAGTATTTATTACTGTAAACAATCTCCCATGACATTAAATAGTCTTTGAAAAAAAAAAAAGATTTTTAGTGACTGACTGCATAGAACTTCATCAAATGGATTAAGTATAATTAATTTAAACACTTTTCTATTCTTGGTCTTTTCAGGTATTTGGGTTACTTTTGCTATTACAAAATTCTGCTGTGAACAACTACATACTTGGAAGTATGAATATATTCATGCCTTTTTTTTGTTTGTTTTTTTAAATTAAGACAGAATTTTGCTCTTGTTGCACAGGCTGGAGTTCAATGGTGTGATCTTGGCTCACAGCAACCTCTGCCTCCCGGGTTCAAACGATTCTTCTGCTTCAGCTTCCCGAGTAGCTGGGATTACAGGCATGTGCCACGACGCCTGGCTAATTTTGTATTTCTAGTAGAGACGAGATTTCTCCATGAGGGTCAGTCCGATCTTGAACTCCCGACCTCAGGTGATCCATCTTGGCCTCCCAATGTGCTGGGATTACAGGTGTGAACCACCACGCCCGCCATGCTTTTTCAAATAATAAATTGGAAGGGTAAGAATTACTGGGTTTAAGAACTGGGGCCAATTTTAAATTGTCCTGCAGAAAAGTTGTAGCAGTTTATCTCACTAAAAGGTAATGAGAGTGTTACTGTACACCTGCTTACCAGTGTCAAGGAACATACAACAACTGCAATAAGGAAAGCACATGTTCTCTCAACCTCCTGAGAGCAGATTTTGTTTTACTGATGTGTTAATATTCATTTCACTGATTATTAGTAAAGTTAACATTTTATTTCAGATTTGTCTGCCACTCGCAAGACTTCTTTTGTAAACAGCCTTTTGTATTCTTTGAACACTTTTCTATTAAGGGGGAGTGCATGTTCATGCTTTTCATATAGCTTTAAAGCCTTTACATCATGAGGAAGTAAAACATCACTATGCTTGTGGTAGATTTTTTTGCCATGTTTTATCTTATTATTGTTTAAGGTGTTTTGTTTATAATATCGAAGGAAATATATTTTTAGGAGAGAAGTCAAATCCCCTGAAGGCATGGAAATATATCACTTCCCACCAGAAATACATTCTTTTGGTATTAGCACAGAGCTTTTAAAACAATAAACATGAGATTCACATCAGGATTGTCTCTCTCATTTTTTTTTTTTTCAGTGAGGCCCAATTCTCAGTCCATAACAATACCAAAGTCTAAAATTTTCATTTTTTAAGTCTATAGCTTCTTTTAAACAATGCAAAGTGTCTAAAGAAGAATGCAAACATCACTTTAAAAGTTATGTTTTCCGTCTTTTCTCCCCGTGAAGCAGAAATCACTGTGAAACGGAAGTCATAGTGAAGTTAGAACATTCTTTCAAGAGGGAATATGACTGTTCCAGAAGAGCCTAACAAGATATAACTGGAGGGATGGCGTCTTTCCAAAAATTTGCAAAAATGAGGAATAAAAGCTTTGCTCTGAATCCCATGAAGCAAATGGGCTAATGCTTCCTAGAATTGGGAGCTTAAAATTTGGATTTTTAAGCATCGCTGATTTTTCTTTTATGAACCCTGTCCCATTTTAACCCTTTAGGACTGTAAGTCTCTGCATGCGTTCTCCTCTTTTTATTGATGTCCTGAATAATCACAGGCTTCCTTCCCTCCGTCAGCCATGGAGCCCGCTTCTGTGCTCCCCAGCTTGCACCTTGTCAGCACAGGCCACCACGGTTTTTACTGCTCGTACTTTTAATGTGAAGCTATGGCCTAACCAACGCCTGTATGCCATACACCTGGCCCAGATCCTCCATGCCGGCGACCTAATATCACACCTGTCTTCCTACAAAAGGAAAAATAAAATAAACCATGTATAACATCTCACTGAGACATAACTACTGCTAACATCCTGCTGCCCTTCCCTTCCACATTTCTTCCTTCCATGCTGTGTTTTTAATATCACATGCTACTGTTTTCCACTGCTTCACCTGAAATTATGTTGCCATTATTGTCCCAAACTATAATTTTTAGTGGGTACAGGAAAATCAACTATCCAAAAACAGTAGGTAGAAAATTAGCATATTTTCTATTTTTCCCTGCTTTTGGTAATATTGACTGAACAAGCTAGCATTCATGGCTTTAATTGCAATCCAGTTACTTTCTTAGGGCAAATTTCTAGAGGTTTCAACATTATCTTATGTGGATATATAAGCCTCTTAGCATACAGATTAAAAACAATGCAAAAGAAATTAAAGCATGTTTATTTGTTTAGAAATGTTTACATTGAGAAGGGTGTTTTAGTACATAGCAGTATTCTAGCTTGTGTTTTTTAGGATGTATATCCACATTTTCAAATTCTAGAAGTAATAATCATGACCTAATTTGGCATAACAGGAATTTGAGGAGCAGAGGCAAAGGGAAAACATTAACGCATTTTCTAGTATAGGCGTCAAGAGTCTCCAACTAGAGAATTATTTCCATCAGAGTTCCTAGCCCTTGACTTCTAGGCCTTTCTACTCTAGGAGAAGTGACAAGATTTCCCCCAGTCTGAAAACCAAGAAAGAAAAATTCTCTTTAGCTGAGAGGAGAGGAGAGCCTGGCAGGGTGGGCTGATGGGAGATGGTAGGGCTCCCGGTGATAAGAGGTGAGAACAACAGTTCCTGTGTGCCTGGAGAAGAGATTACCAGAAGGCTGCTATCTGTTTGTTAGCAGATGTCAGACAGGCAGGAGCAGTGATGGCAGGTCTTGGGGGAAAGATTATCAGGAGCTAAAAGCTGCCTTCATCTTGGCTGCTAAGAACTCATCTCCGATTTTCCTAGAATTCCAAATAGGACTTTTCTCCTAGTGGTGGCTACATCCTTAACCTCAGCAATACCGTCATTAGCAGATCTACCTCCATGAAATAGGCAATTCTTGACAAACTAGTCCCAGCCTATCACGTCCGGCTTCTCCCTGCTTCCCTCTCCCATGAATGCACTTGACTCTGTTTTGTGTTTCCTGGTTGGAAGAGTCATGGCACTCCATGTCTCTAAGCCCGTGCTTAAAGATATTCCCTCTACCTGGAGGGCCTGTCTTCCATTTGGCTAACTGGAATCTCTGCCTTACTCCTAAACTCCTGAATCGCTTTCCTTCCTAGCTCCGTAGAAATAATTGCCCTCATCCTGTTCTTCTGAAGGTGCTTGGAGATGCACTTCCACCACAACAATGTTTCACTGCAGCATAGGTTGTGATGTTGTCTTTCTCATGAGTCTGGACCCCTTGAGGGGAGGTTTTGTGCCTTAAAATGATCCTTTTAATTTTAGGGCCTAGATGAAATCTCTGACAAAATGGATAGCAATAAATACATTTTTATTGAGGGAAGGAAAGGAGGACAAATGAAAAAAGAAGGGAAGAAGAAAAAAGAGAGAGAGGAAAGATAAATGCCAATAAAATGTTTATGGATTGAATTTAAGTGGCAGTTTATGTTGAAAGTGTAAATACAAGTATGTTTGGATTTGATGTCTAAGACCTGGAGCTGTATGAACGTGTGAAAAATCTCTCAAACTGAAGATTAATTTAGCTCTCTGGAACTTGGCCAAGAAGAGTTTGAAGGAAGTGAAAAAAGGCCTATGAAGAACATGCCTAAATATATGAGACCCATGCACGAAATCCTCCCAACAGGAGAGTTTTCCTACCTGTCACGACCTCACTCAAAGTGGGCTTTTTCTGTGTTGTTTATGTATTTGTCTATTGCCCTGAGAAGTTAAGTGTATTTCCAAGTGCATATATATTTCTTCTTTTAAAGCATTAAATGTTATATGAATCGTTTGCAAAAAGGGGGTTACCATTTCATTTAGGAAATGGCATTCCAATTCCCAGAAGTACTAGTATGTGGAGATTAAAATTCACCTGCAGTGCACTGCTCTATCACATACCATGTAGGGAGTAAGATTCTCCAAGAAGCCATCTGCAAATGTGTGAATTAAGAACAATGGGATGTTTATGACTCTTCACCAACCTCCTATGAAAGTAAAGTAGAGATTTACCTTCACAAAAAATCAATAGAAAATGTCAACTTTGTAGGTGATGGAAGGGTACTTCATTCCACAAAGTCACTTCGAATTGAAACTAGACCTCCAGTCAGAGTGTCCAGGCAGACTCCCGATACCATCTCAGCTGAGTTCTACCAAGGATCATGCTCCCCCATGCAGCCATCCTTCATTTTCTCTACTATTAGTTATTGTTCATGTGTCTTTTCAGAGGTGTTTTAGTCTAATACAAGGAAATACACATATGTCTGTATATATATACACATGTATAATACTGTATATTATATTTATGTCACATATATTTTATATATAGTATACTTGTCATACTAGCACACCCTCCTCCATGACTTTTGTCTCCTTTTGGATGCAAATGGTAAATGTTACATCCACTGTTCCGCAACTTGCCAAAGTGCCATTGTTCACTTAACAGTATACCTCTGAGAACATTCCACTCATTATATAATAAACTAAGTCATTCCCTGTATGGATGCAGAGCATTTCAGTATGTGCAATCTTCATGGCACTAGTCCTACACTGAGGCACATTAAGGTGGTTTCTAATATTTTGTTATTCAAAGCAATGCTGCAGTGAATAACTCTAAATATACTTCATTCTGCATGGTTGGTTTGGTTTAGTTTAAAATAAGTTTGTAGAGGATAAACTGGCAAATCAAAGGCTAAGTGTGTTTATAATTTTCTTTTCTGGAATACTTTTAATTTCATTTACTCTGACTAGCTAATACATGTATGTGGTACACAATTCAAAAAGAACAATAGAATAAAGAGTGAAAATGAACGTCCTTCATTTTCTCAAGGAACCAGTTCCTCTTTTATTTTTAAATTTTAATTATTTATATCTTATGTATGTTTGTTTCCAATGATATTCAATGCATGCATAAGTAAGTAGTGTGTTTGTACACACACATACATGCAGCTATATGAATGTGTACGCATGCATATTTAAGTATGCACATGCACATTTGTGGGGGTGTGAATACATACATATATGCTTATATATACATACATACGTGTGTGTGTGTGTGTGTGTGTGTGTGTGTGTGTGCTTTCAGTGTTTCAACATAAGAGGTCAAAAAGCTTTTAGCAAAATACTGGTTATTACATTGGCATCAGGCAGCAGTTTACTCACTGAACTCTGGAGCATGCTTCCTTATTGGCTCATGACAGTCTCATTTATATTTGATGATACTTAGGCTTGTGATTGCAAAAAATATGGGAAGCCTCACATATTATTGTTTGGATGATGATTTGACAACATGTGTCAAATTTTAAAAGGCACCATGACTCAGTCTCACTTATATTTAATGATACTTAGGCTTGTTAGTGTATAAGTTATGGGAAATCTCAAGTATTGTTTGGGTAATGATTAGACAACATGTGTCCAATTTTAAAAGGCACTTAGCTTTTGGTTTAGCAATGCCACAGTTAGGGAATTTACCTAACATTACTTTTTGTGCATGCTCACCAATATCAGTGTAGAACATTTGAAGCAACATTTTTGTCAAACGTAAACAGCAAAAAATACAAAGCCTGGCAAAGATCAATGAGCTTTTCAATGTTAGACTGCTTAAATCAATTATAGTATAGCCTTAAATGTTGTGAATTTTCTGTAAAACACAAACGAAATATAACAATACCAACAGATCTCCAAAAAAAACTTCTAGGATAGATGTAGAACATGCAGTAGAAATCTGTTTTGAAAATAAAAATAAGCTATATACTCCTATATAACTTTTATGGTGGTGGCCTTTGAGAAGAGCAAAGAGTGGGTATTAAAAGACCTTATTTTTCATATAGAACTTTCTCTATACTGTAAATATATATATATATATATATATACATGTATATATGCATATGCGTGTGATTTTTTAAAATATATCAGTAGATGTTAAAGGTAACGTATCTTGGAAAGGAGATAATGAGCTGTTTTCGTCTTTGCTTTTACTCCTCCATATTAAAAAAATATTTAAGATGAAAACAAAAGAATCATAAATGTACGAGAAGAAAAGAACTACCCAAACTTAAAAATGTAGTGTGGCTTTTAATCAAACAATGATATCCTATGTCTTTCTCTGGATTAGTTTCATCAGAATCACACTGGAAGCTACATAAAAATACAGATTTTAAGGATCAGTCGCTGGAGATTCTGATTCTGTAGGGCTAAGGTGGAAGTCAAGGTACATTAAAGAAACAAATAGCAGCAGCTATAAGGTATACCTTATGGGTATACCATAAGGACACTTGCACGCGAATGTTCATTGCAGCACTGTTTACAATAGCAAAGACCTGGAACCAACCCAAATGCGCATTGATGATAGACTGGACAGGTAAAATGTGGCACATGTACACCATGGAATATTATGCAGCCATCAAAAGCGATGAGTTTGTGTCCTTTATAGGGACATGGATGAACCTGGAAACCATCATTCTCAGCAAACTGACAGGAGAGCAGAAGATCAAACACTGCATGTTCTCACTCATAGATGGGTGTTGAACAATGAGAACACATGGACACAGGGAGGGGAGCACTACACACTGGGGTCTGTTGGGGGGAAATAGGGGAGGGTCAGGGGGGGGTGGGGAGTTGGGGAGAGATAGCAAGGGGAGAAATACCAGATATAGGTGATGGGGAGGAAGGCAGCAAATCACACTGCCACATGTGTACCTATGCAACAATCTTGCATGTTCTTCACATGTACCCCAAAACCTAAAATGCAATAAAGTAAATTTAAAAAAAAAAGAAAATATGTGGCTTTTGGAGCCAGAAGTAACTGGATTTTAAATTTGATCCTAAAAGGTGTTCACTGAATAACAGTAAGAAATTATCTAACCGCTTTGACCTAACGAGGCTAGAATAAGAATCAGAGATACTACATATAAAACATTTAACAAACTATGTGGGTTATGGTAGTGTTCTGTAAGTGATAGCTATTATTTCTGGAGGCAGAAAAAAATAAAATGTGTGTATCTTTTTTCTTATTTTATAAGTTAGCATATAGCTGGTTGTTGTTGGAGATAAAATTATGTGTGTTTAAAATACACTAAGTACAAAAACACTGGAAGAGCCATAATTTAGGGCAAAGCAGGGGCTTTTATGCAGTCCTACCCTTATATGGTAGCTATCAGAAAGCTACCTGTCAGGGCTCTCAGAGGACTTTTAATTACACTCATCTCAGATGCAACGTGATTTCATCCCAGATTACAGCAGCAACTGAAGTCCCAGGGAGTAGGAAATTGGTAATCAGTCACAGCATCTAGAATTCAGAGAGGAAAAAGTCATATTCAGCAGCATTTTGTTCACCTCCTGCCCAGATGTTGAATTTCCTGGGGCATTTAGGCGTAAAGACTTGCTTTTAAATACTCCAAGGGTGTCACGATACTGCATAGAGACAGTTAGAGCTGGAAGAGACCCCAGAGACTACCTCCTTATTAGTTTGTTCATTAATTTTTGCATCCAGCACACATAACTCCAGCCCCCAATGATTTAGCATTTACCATGAGCTAGGAATTAATGCGAATCACTTTCCATCTATAATTTCCAATTCTTCAGCCACCCGTCAAGAGAGGTGTGGTTGCCACATCTTAAATTAAAAGAACTGCAATTTGAAGAATTGAAAGAGCCTGCCTGAGATGATGTCATTCACAAGGGGTGGAGCTGCTGTTGGAAGCCATGTTTGCCTGGGTACAGAACCTGTAATATCCAACTCACTCTACTTAGAATATGCCACATGCCAGACAGCTGTGTAATAAGCCTGTGCCCATCGAATAATACAGTGATGTGGTTAGTGACTTTGTGACCAGGAAAGATGAGTGGCTGGCTCAGGAGAGGTTCCCCTTCTAGACCTGCTACGTGAGAACTGTGTGACTTGGGCCCACCTCTCAGCTGAACTTCCCTGGTTTTAGGGTTTCAAATGAAATAGAAGTGCAGTACAAGGGAAGATTATTGAGAGCTTGAGGTGGGGACGGGCTTGTATTCTTCCTGGTCCCTTTTGCTCTAATCTCTTTTCTCTCAAGTCAAGTTAAGATTATTTCACTGTCCCATACTTGCTGTTCCTATTTCATGGTGCATTGTCTCAGATGAGAAGTACATGCTTGTTTTTCTTCAAGGTTTTTCCCCTCAAAATAGCATGCACATCAGACATTATTTGAATGTGTGGTAGCTCTGACAGGCTATTTTCTGGTCCTCTTTCCTTATTAGTAATTCAGTTCTCTATGCTCTATACTCAGCTCCTTTCTGAACTTACACATTTTACCCCTAAATCCTATACATGCTCCTTCAGAGCCATTAAGTCCCATTAAGGCAATGGTCTGGGGAGACCAACTTTCTTAGGCAGCAAGCCGTGCCAAGGGATGAATGGCGAAGCAGAGGCAGATGGAGTCGCGTGGACCACCTGCTCTCAGAGGGTCTTGGACTCTAAGCGAAGGCTTGTGCACCTTATGGAGTAAAGCATAGCTCTGCTGCAGGGTTGCACACAGAGGAGAGGCTGCATCAGCTGTAGAAAGTTCCCTCTGGTGACTGGTAGAGGATGCGTAGAGACCATCTTCTGGTTGTTGAAATGATATTATAACTACGGTACCATATCCCTTCTTGTCTCAGCAAACTACGTGGCCTTGCAATTACTATTAAAAAGCAAGAAGGGGCTGGGCGCGGTGGCTCACGCTGTAATCCCAGCACTTTGGGAGGTCGAGGTGGGCGGATCATGAGATCAAGAGATTGAGACCATCCCGGCCAACATGGTGAAACCCCGTCTCTACTAAAAATACAAAAATTAGCTGGGCATGGTGGTGCGCACCTGTAGTCCCAGCTACTTGGGAGGCTGAGGCAGGAGAATTGCTTGAACCTGGGAG
>NW_016107316.1:4214693-4255872 GCF_001604975.1 Cebus imitator
AAGAAGACTCTTCAAGTATTTCATAGGCCATCAACAAAATGATTAAAAAGTTAAATGTAAGGTTCAGTTCAGGTTCAAGTTCAAGGTGGGTGGTAGATTTTCTAAGGTGAGGTTTTCGAAGCAGGAAACTATCAGCTATTACAAAGGAGCCTTATGTTTGGGGGAACCAGAGTTTTGATTTCCACATATTTATTTTCATTACTACCTCCCTCCCTTTCCCCAGCAGCACCCAGTGTCTAGCAGCTCTGCCCTCACTTCCATCCTCTTCCAAGCTCTCTATCAGCCTTGAACCCTCAGGGAAGAGGAGACCAGTCTGCCTCACCTAGGCCTCTGAAAGCCAAACAGCAGGCTCCTGTCTCCACGTTTAACGAGGAAAGCCCCAAGTCAGGAAGACTGGTGCCGAGGTTTTATGGAGGCTCTGGGCCAAATGGCTTAGCCAGGAATTCAACCAGCACTGCCCTCTGTCCCCTGGGAGCTGCAAAATGCAAACAGTGCTGGTAAAACAGGAGAGCAATTTCCCAAGAAGGAGACTGGAGCTTTTAATGAGCTGAAGTGAGCCTGCTGCTGTCTTCCCCTGGTCCTCTAGTCTGGCTAATTAGATTCCCGGCTGCACAGAGTCCTTTGACGGCCCAGAGACAGCACGTGGGGCGGAGGCTCAGGGGGTCAGTCTCCCTGGATTGAGTTGACAGTAATGAGTAAGCCACATGAAGGAATTTCAGGCATTTTGGTATATTTCTCTTCCTTTTCGCTCTCTCCCCATTCTTACTTCATCCAAGTCATGCCTCAGATTCTGCTAATGACAGTTTTTAATTTTTCATAGAAAGATGTATTGGCCAAATGAAACATGCACATTTCTCTGAAGAAAGATATGATATACTCTCAATTATGTCATTCATTTATTCATTCTTCCTTTTATTTTTTTCTTTTTCATTGACATATTGAATTTCTAGACCTAGAGTTTGAGATACGGGGATGGCTCTGTTTTATATTTAAGAAAGAGAGATAATCAAGTACATAAAAAACTCACCAAATAATTAGGAAAGTGACCACAGGGACATTGCAGATAGAACATAGTAGTTAATGAAAGTTGGGGGATAAATATTATAGGAGACATTAGAATGAGTTTTATACTTTATTTAATGTTAAAACACACACAAAAATAGCAAAACAAATGAGAATTGATGAGTTAAAAGGATGGAAAGGACATTTTGGAAAGTTGGAACAATATAAGCAAAAGTGAAATAATTGAAAATGGCAAGGAAGTCCAAATGGCTCTGCATGATGAATGTATGAACTCTGACCTGAAGACCCCCCTCAGTGGTCAAGAGTCTGTCTCCATGTCCTCAGTGTGCTTAAGGGGGTAACAAGAGGAGGGGCCTGTTTACTCTCAGCTCTGACAGCCATCCATGGCTAGAGGTACTTGTTTAATTTTCAAAAAGTGGTTCTGTGATAGACTGAATACTCGTGTCCCTCACAAATTCATATGAAGTCTTAACCCCAAGTGGGGCTGTGTTTGGAGACAAGGCCTGTGAGGAAAGAAATGAAGTTAAGTGAGGTCATAAAAGTGGGGCACTGATCTGATAAGGATTCGTATTCTCATAAGAGGAGATACTACAGAGCTTCCTCTCTCCCTTTCTCTCCATGCACACACCAAGTCAATGCCATGTGAGGGCACAGTGAGAAGGCAGCTATCTGCAAACCAGGAAGAGAGACCTCACCAGAAATGCAATCAGATGAAAGTGTATCTTGGACTTTGCAGCCTTCAGAACTGTTTGAAAGTAAACGTCTGTGGTTTATAGCTGCACAATCCATGTTTTTTGTTTGTTTGCTTTTGTTATAACAGCCTGAACTGACTCATACAGGCTCCCAGGAGCCACCGAGATGGAAGTTTTGCCCTTACTTTTGCTCACAGGGCCATGCATTCTTTGTAGGAAAATCACCTTCTTTTTATTGTTGTTCTTCCCAGGGATTTCCTGCCTTCCCTTTAAGATGAATGGGTATCCCTTTCCTTTGCCGTGAGATTCCTATTGGAAGATAATTCTTTTCCTTGTTCTTAATGTCAGGCTTGGTCAGGTGACATAATCTGGCTAATAGACGATGAGAGAAAGCCACATTTGCTTGGTGCTTGGGCAGAAGCTGTAAGAATCATTGCCATGAGAATAGCATGTTTCAGGCAGAAGCTGCCTCTTTAAACAAGATCCCAGCAAAATGAAGATGCATGAAATTAAGTCATAGCTGCTGGAGTTAGCACACAGTGACTACAGCTGATTTAAAATGTAAGAGAAGCTATAAACCTTCGTTGGTCTTGGGGTTGTTTGTTACTACAGCATAATGAAGAGAACGCTGACTCATACTATCAGCATAAACTGTGGTTCTGATAACACACATTATGTAGCTTTCCATTCCTTTATTTGTCTCACATATTTATATTCTATCAGGCTTTCCCCATACTCCTTCTTCCCTTTTTCATAAGGATAGCTTTTATTTTTTTCCTTAACTCTTAGTACTAAGCTCAGACCTCCATTTCACCAGGCACCTTCTCTAGGGCTTTGAAGGTTAGACCTACTGCTGATGTCTCTAACGTTCTGTGCACAGTTTCATCACTGCATTCACCAAGAAAGACAGAAAGAACCTGGCTCTTTCTCCTCAACTAGACTTTAAGGGGCATAAATCTTGTCTGATTCATTATTTTTCATAACATCTGGCTAAGGGCTGGCACATAAGATGTTTTTAAAAATGAGACATCTTGGTCGGGTGCGGTGGCTTATGTCTGTAATCCCAACACTTTGGGAGGCTGAGGTGGATGGATCACCTGAGGTCAGGAGTTCGAGACCAGCCTGGCTAACATGGCAAAACCCTGTCTTTACTAAAAATACACACACAAACACACACACAAATTTAGCCAGTGGTGGTGGTGCACTATGTAATCCCAGCTACTTGGTAGGTTGAGACATGAGAATGGCTTGAACCCAGGAGGCAGAGGTTGCAGTGAGTCAAGACTGTGCACTGCACTCCAGCCTCCTGCGTGACAGAGACTCTGTCTAAAAAAAANAAAAAAAAAAAAAAAAAAAAAAAAAAAAAAAAAAAAAAAAAAAAAAAAAAAAAAAAAAAAAAAGCCATCACCCTGTCACAGAAAGTTAGAAAGTTCAGTTGCTAGAATTTCTGCCCTGGCTGATCCAGGCTGTTCAGACACCTGTTGGGCTCAAGAGCCCCATTCTGTATGGATTATTAAGGAAGCCTATGCCCAGCGTTATCATAGTGAGATTAGGGAAAAGAACCATGAATGTAAAGAAAGAAAATTCAACGCACTGGATACATGTCAAAGTCATAAACAAGTTTGCTTAACAAGATGAATGTGCCCTCCACTGCACACATGCTGCCACATTTTCAGCTCAGCAAGGCTGACCTGAGGGATTTCTAGGTGTTCATGCCAAGGCAGAGAAGAGCAAGGGAGAAAATGAGGAACAACTTGGCAGACATGCAGTCCTGCAGCCTATAGACGGCCTCAGTTTCCTACACACACATACTCACATATGCACATTTGTCACAAATTGAAAGACTGACTGGGTAAAAATGAAATCATCTAAAATTGCTATACTAAAATCAGCAGAGATAAAGAAAGTGCTATGCCTAACACAACTTATATACTCGTACATATGGTTTAATTTTTGAATAAGATTTTAATTGATCATATTAATAAAAGAGACCAGCAAAATGACACTGTTTTGAAACAAATGATGATTAGATTGAAATTTGTATTTAATTCCTCAAAAGTATTTGGGCTTTGAAGAAAAAAAATGTATTTAAAAAATACCTGCTGTGTATTTTTTCTGTGTATATTTCTGTGCTAAATTTGAGAAATTAGAGATAAAGTGATAAATTTGCCTTCTTCAAATACCTCTGGGTCAGACGAGGGAAACAAATTTCAAAAGAAATGCATTCAAACATTCATTAGAATTGCTGTCGTAGGCTTTTCTGAAGGGAACAATGGAAGTACAAAGAGGGAGTCATCAGTGTTAACTTGATAGGTCAGGAAAGTCTCAAAGAGATAATAAATGGTATGCGTTTTGAAAGATGAGCTAGTGCCCGATGGAGAATATCAACACACATACTCATCAGGCTGATTTGTGATATAATATGCATGGAGTGTAGTTTTAATAAGGAAAAACACCTCTAAACAAATGAATTTCTTTGGGGATGTGAGAAATTATGCCAGATAAATATCTGCTATGTAACACTTCATTCAATGTAATTGATTCATTAAACAAACACTTTATTGACATCTTCTGATTTCATGGTTTCTGTTTATTTGAAATGTCTCCTAGTTTTGGATATGAAAAAAAAGAGCTTCACTATAATGTCACAGAACAATAACTTCCCATTTGTCTGCTAGCTTAGTGATTCAACTTAGCTTAATGGAAAGAGAAATGGACTTGGTATTTGAAATACTTGATCTCTATCCTTTCCTGATTGTGTTTCACTGGGGAAATATCTAGGACTTATTTATCTGTGAAATGGGAAGAAAATTGACAAAAAATTATTAGTATAATATAAAAATAATAACAAAATAAGGTGCTAGCCACATAATAGTCTATAAGATGGCATAGAGACTTACCATATTAATACAGCCTACTAAGAATCTATGGCTAGTTCCAAAAAATGAAATCCACAAGCTATTTTAAAACTCTGAAAATTTACTGCTTCTTAAGAACACTCAAAACACTTTTTTTAGAGTCTGACAGTAAAATAAAAATAAAGTTTTTAGTGACAAAACAGACCATGCCACACTGTCATCTTGTCTTCCTATGTATTAATTCCTCACTAAGTAGAGAAAAATAATGGATTTAAGAACATTTGGAAATAAACTAAATTCTCTTTCATATTACATATCCTCAAATTAATATATTTTTAAGAAAAAGCCTAAGATGTTGCAGACTATTTTCTACTTTTATATTAGATTTAACTTCCAGAATCCAAATATGACATTTTCATTCGCCTACTCAAAGTCCTTTTGCAGCTTTCCATGTCAAAAAAAGGTAAATTCAGGTCTTTACAGGTGTTCTTTGGCAGTGATGGAGTGTTCCCCCCTATCCCACCTGTAGTCCTGGAAGGGCCAGCTGGTGACCACCCAGCCTGCAGTGCTTGTTGTGAGTTCAGTAGTTGGCTGAGCCCCTGCGTTTGCTCTGATGTTGGCTGGCTGGATACCACAATGGCTTCTGCTTAGGTGGTCAGAAGGTGCATTTTCCGTCCAGGCAATTCTGCTATTTAGAATCTGTAGTGGGTAAGGGCCGCAGGCAAGCTCCGCGGTTATACAGAGTCGTTGCTTAAGCCATGTGGGACCAGAGACCATGCTCCTTCAAAATGCAGCATTGAGGATTGCCTCCCTGTCTACATAAAGCCGGAAAGTGGGCTTTTGGCTGAGTTCAGTGCCTGCTTGACCTCTTGGATAACGCATGTCTTGCCCCTGTGCTTCTCCAAAATCTGTAGAGGTAGGAGTCTGCCTGCATGGGCAGGATTGCTGTGCTGCTTTCTGGCTTGATTCTCATGATTTGACACATAGCTGAAATGTTTGCCAAATAAAGAATTCAGCCATGTATGGTCTTTGAAGAACCAGAAGAATGTCTTGTACAAAAAGGATCACTTCAGTCATTTATTTTAGGTTAATATCCATGATGTATCCTAGGGCCTTAGCTACATTCATTTGCATGTGGGTTGTTTGTGTGTGAGTGTGTGAGTGTGTGAGATACGTTTCTATCTATTTCTAGAAACATAAATACACATTACTCAATAGTTTATATGCTAATGTGTATGTGCATTTGAGGGGAGCAACTTAAATTTAAGAAAAGGAATTATGAAACACTTAAGATAGATTAGGTTACAATCTGTTGCAATCCGGTTTAACAACACGTAGTTTGTGTCTTTAAATGACATTGTTTTATTTTGAGAAGTCATATGTGGGGGGAATATTTTGTTGTTATCAACCATTGCGGCCCTTTTCTTTCTCAGGAATGTGTCCTATTAGTCTATTGACCTCCTGCATATAGGAAGCCGATTCCATTCCAACAGAATTAAGCGAGAGAAAGTGATAGATCTAGGTGACCTAGGGACAAAAGAAAAGATTCAGAATGGTATTTAGTTGGTCAGATATAACTCATCATCCTCACAGTCAATAATTACCTAAAGATTGAGAAGAGCTGAGTAACTGAAGGTAGAAGAGAGTCAGTGCTAAAGGCCCAAAACAGGGCAAGGCCTTGATTTTCCCTGTGAATGAGGTGGCCAGAGAAGGAATATCAGACGGCAGGGGAGCGGGCATTGAGGCAGAAAGCTCCAGGTCAGTCTCATAAAATCTACTTGCCCGGAATGACATGGGAAAATAAAAAATATTTTCCCTGGGCCTCAGGGTTGTTCAGATAGAATCCAAGAGCCGGCAGACAATAGAGCTCTCACCACATAACAAGCACATTGTCACTTACACCAGTGTGGAGAGAGGGCAAAGGCCAATGACATTTGCAGTGCTCTGAAGGTTTGTATCCCACCCCCTCAATTCATATATTGAAACTTAATCCCCAGCTTGATAGTACTGGGGTAGGGTCATTGGGAGGTAATTGCGTTCTTTATAATGGGATTAGTTTCCTTATGAAAGAGCTCAGAGGAACTCATCCCTTCCCTTTTGCCCCGTGAAGACACATAGCAGGTGCTCCTAAAAGAAACAGATCCTCATCAGACACCTAATCTGCTGGTTCCTTCATCTTGGACTTTACAGCTTCCTGAACTGTGAGCAGTAAATTTCTGTTGTTTATAAATGTTGCATTCTTTTTTTAAAGAATTTTTAATTTTCATAGGTTATTGGGGAACAGGTGTTATTTGGTTACATGAGTAAGTTCTTTGCTGGTGATCTGTGAGATTTCAGTGCATGCGTCACCTGAGCAGTATACACTGCACCCAATTTGTAGTTTTTTATCCCTCACCCCCATCCAGTCACTGAAATGCTAATCAAAACTACAATGTGATACCACCTTACTCCTGCAAGAATGGTCATAATCAAAAAATAAAAATAATAATAGATGTAGGCATGGATGCAGTGAACAGGGAACACTTCTACACTGCTGGTAGGAATGTAAACCAGCACAAAGCACTATGAAAAACAGTGGTTGATTCTCATAAAGAACTAGAAGTAGAACTACCATTTGATCCAGCAATTCCACTACAGAGGAAAAGAAATCATTATACAAATAAGATACCTGCACATGCATGTTTATAGCAGCATAATTCACAATTGCAAAAATGTGGAACCAACCCAAATGCCCATCAATCAACAAGTGGATAAAGAAACTGTGGTATATATACACCGCGGAACACTACTTCATTAAAAGGAATTAATTAATGACATTTTCAGCAACCTGGATGAGACAGGGGATTATTATTCTATGTGAAGTAACTCAGGAATGGGAAACCAAATATTGTATGTTCTCACTTATAAGTGGGAGCAAAGCTATAAGGATGCAAAGGCATAAGAATGATGCAATGAACTTTGGGGGCTAAGGGGATAAATGATACATTCTAAGGCAGTTTGCTGTAGCTGCCTGAATGAACTAAAACAGTAATGAAGATGGGGCATATCAGCTCTTTACAGTACTGTCAGTGGCTTACAGCAGTGCATGTGACTGATAATTTAGAAAGAGCACCAGGAAAGAGGGTAGGAGAGCCACTGAATAGACTTAAATTAAATGTCCACTTTCTGGTAGACTGGAGGTTTGCAAAAATGCATAATAAGTTCAGGTATAGAAAGATTAAGTAATTGCGTTTGTTTTATTCTTGAGCTTTTGAACTTGGTACCTTTCAATATATCTACTTGGGAAGGATACATAGGTAGGTAGGTAGAGATATCAATATATCTAGATGTTAATATATCTATATAAATTAATATAGATCAATCTATATATGTATAAATTAATATATCTACATAGATTTCATTTTTTCAAACTAAGAAAAAAGTTTGAACTAATAAAATATAAGGTCCCCTTCAGTTATAGCATTCCAGAACCTTGATTCCACAAATGAGGGCTTTGTAATCTGAATATAATTATTTTTATCTTACTTAGAAGCCAAGATATTCTGAAGATTCTTGTAAACTCGTTCTTCAGTTAAATCCCTCCACCCAGCTTCAACTACAATAATACATACACAGCATATACAAATCATTTTAAAATAAAATCTTAAAGTCCAAACGTCACGGCATGGCTTCTGTAGTTGGGCCCCTATTATGTCTCTATTGCCTTCTGCTCTTGTGTCAGTCACTGGCCTTTCTGGTCTGGGGACAACTGTATCAGCACTTGTGTTGGAGCCTGTGACCTTGTTACTTCCTCTGTCCTGAGTGACGCTCCCCCCACACTGCATAATAGCCACTTCTCTTCCTTGAGATCCCAGAACAAGTATCACCATTTCTGCAAGGCCATCCCAGATTGTATTGACTGACGTATCTGCCCTCCACCTCTATTTGACACCTGGCCCTGTCTTGTGTCCGTGTCCAGGGCTGCTTGGTTTGGGCCTTGCCAATGGCTGCAGGCTGGGAGAATGAGTGTGAAATTCCTCCTGAACTCTAGAGAAGCACCCTCTTTGTATTAGTGGGTAGACAAGCCTTTCATCACAGTGGGAGTGGTATTTTTCTTCTCTGTTTTGTCCTCCTAGAGGAGACGCTTGTTTCTAATTCACATAATGGTCTATGAACTAGCACATGTTATCTGACATTTTTGTGTTTGGCTTGTTTCTTTATTTATCTGCTCTGTCTTTATTTATTTATCATCTGCTTTTACCCACTAGAATTGATATTCCGTGAGGATAATGACCAATTATCCTCACCTCTGTAATCACAGATTTTAGAATATTGCCTGATACATATTAGTTGAGAGGACTAGATACCAGGAAACCACCTCTATTCATAATTTAAAATATTGTTAAATTCACATGCTATGAATTTCTGAGGAATGGTCACCATTTCTTATGCCTTCTATGACCTCCACAAATGGACCTAGTCCTGCTCCCTGACAAATGCCCCACATGTTCTGAGCACTAATCCTTTATTCTTTAGGTTTGCTCTGACCCTGATGTTCTTCATGCTCCCTTCTATGCTTGAAGAAATTCTACTTTCCTGGAATAAATCTTGCATTTTCCAAGCAGACTGCTTAGCTTTTGCCTGCATAAGTCTCCTGCCTCATACTTACCAGAGAAATTTTTCAGTGCTTGGGAAATTCTCAGCAAAAAGCCCAGCCTATATCAGATGCTTGACAAATGCCAGTACCTTCTCCTGCATCTTGGAATTGTTGATTTAGCCCTTGTCTTTTTTTATAAGAGTAACTTATTTATAAATCATATGTCTTCCTTCTCACTCCAACTATACAATTAACTTCTAGAGAAAAAGGACCGTAGGCTTTACATCTTTGTGTTAGCTACTAGACACATGCTAGAAATACTGAATACTCTGTTTTTAGTAAAAAACAGCATGATTATTAAATGCTTTAACATTCCATCTCACAAGGACATTGTGCATGGCAATAGAATTGGAGAACACCTGTGCTCCCATTATTATTCTGGTGCATGGTGGACCATTATACAGACGTAATGGGTATGTGACTAATGGATGGACGTTAACAACAGAGTGTGAGGTGAAAAAGAAACATGAGATTTAAAAAACAATTCCACTTCCAGGAGTTAAGATGCATTCATATAAAATGATAGCACACGCAAGGTATCAGGACACACAGACATCAACATTAATCAGAATAGAATTGTTGCTGATAGTGGGGGTAGGAGAATTGGGAGTAAGAAATGGTGAGAAAGGGAAATCAAAAAGTAAACAAACAAAAATAGGACCGGGTCCTTTCATATGCACATGTTGATAATAAGCCATGAACAAAGAAGCGTGGTTAACTCATGCCTCTGCCTTTGTTACGTACAAACGAGAGATAACAAATACCGTGAGACGCAAACACAAATGTCCTCTCAGGCAGCAGCCTCTGGTGCTGTCCTTTCTCCCCCACTCAGCTGGTGGTTGGTGCCCGTTCTGAGAGCATTTGCTCGCCCTCTGTTTACTTGCATCACTGGTCTCCTCTCAAGAAATATCAGTCTTCTTTGAATTTGTTGGTGCAAACTTGGCAGAAAATGCCTGTCTTAATCTACTTTACATTTTCAGCAACTTGCACAGCACTAGATAAGTAGTATCAATAAATATTTGTTAACTACATAAATTGATGATGGAAAAAAGGAGGAGTATTGGACATAAATTGATAGAACTCATTAAGCTTTGCCAAGCTGGTCCCAGGTGAGTGCACTCCCTTTATCTTTGTGTGTGTATGTGTGAGTGTGTGTGTGTGTGTGTATGTGTATACATACATGTTAGTGTACTTTATACATTTTTAAATATATACTATATATTTAATACTTAAATACATCAAATTTTATAAATTCATCTAAGGATATTTAAGTATTAAATATGTAATATAGATATTTAATACTTTAATACATATTATATATTTGATATTTAAATATATTATATATTAGGGAATTTATAAAATACTATGTAGAGCATTTTAAAGCTTTGACTATTACATTCAAAACAGCCATTAGAAAACTCCTTTTACTATATACTCCTTCAAATAAAGAAACCATATTTATGCCTCCTCCAGCGAAGTTTAAATTCAAGGAACCTGCCTGTCCCAAACACTACCAAACTCCTTTCAAATTTAAGACTGGAATCTAAGTTTCGGTGTCTAAAAGTAGATCAAATCTGACATGAGGGTAAGAAGGCTCAGTGATGGGCATCTCACAGACCATAAACACACAGGAGCTTTGAGTCCTTTATTTTGTTCTCTAACTTTAGCATGTACTAGGTGGGAATACTTGAAAATATTTTTGTCCCAAGACTATTTCTGCAGGTGTCAGGCAGGCTTGCAACTTTAGCTTAAGGCCCTGGTGGTTAGAGATAAGCTATCAAACAGTTCAAAGGCAGTTAGGTCCCCTAATATGTGCTTTTGTCTGTGGTAAATGTATTTGCTTTCACTCTTTAATCTGAAAACACTTATCAGCAAAACAGCAGCCATAGCGCTGGGGCAATGGCAGATTAGCAATGGTTTTCCAAAAGGGTGTGTTCAAGTTTCTGTCTTGTAGTAACTGCATTCTTTTAAATGCTAGAAATACCCTTTCATAACCCAGAGACCTCTTAATCATGTCTCCTTAAAGCTGCATGATTTTGGATGAATTAAATATCTCATCAGTTTACTGCACACACCAAACCTAAGGATATTATTTTTTAAAAAATCAAATAGAAACTGTGTTACATGTAAGCTTGTTATTTATTTCAAATGTGCAGCTCTACTGTCCTTCTATATTTAAAGAAGGATGTCTAGCAATTATAATAACTTGACTCAAGAATCAAATATTTAGGGCAGCAAACCGTGTCTATTTCAGGGCTTGCAGCTGACGTACATTCTTAGGATATACAGGATAAACACAGTATCCCATTTCAAGTTCCTAAAAAGGGAAGTGACCATGAGCAAAATGAAAAGGCTTTGTTACCACACATCATATACGCTTGCAGCTAGCTGGAGTTTGGGCAGCTGAAGTGGGCCATTAATAAAAGTCTGACACAGCCTGAGACTGAAGACATTTAAAAGGTTAACATATTTCAGTCTTTCACAGAGGCATCAAGAAATGTACAGAGTTATTAATACATTAGTTGAGTCTGTAATTATTATCCTAATGGCTCTTATCAAAAACAGCAAGAGGTAGGCAAGAAATGGATAATTATAGGATAAGCATAGAGAGATAGCTTTTTTTTTTCCCCAAAAAAGTTTTTCATCAGCATAATGACCAGAGTATTTGGGACTCATTTCTGAATTGCATTAACTAGATGATGTGATTACTAAGTCACTTACTTAATTAGCTCTGTTCACCAAAGATTGGTGCAATCCAGTTTCCCCATCCCTCTCCACTACCTACCCCAGGTAGAAACTCCCCTCTTTCCCTTCCAGTAAACAGCCATACATCCTCTTAGACCAAGCCTGAACGTGTCATTATTTCATTGACATTTTCCTTAACTCTATTAAAGGAAACTGTCTCCTGATCCGTCCATCCATCCTTCCATCCATCCATGCATCCATCTATCCATCCATCCATCCATCTAATTTTCTATGTCTTTCCAAAATGGATCTGAGTTGGCTGACAGAAGACCATTAACTACAGTAAGATTTTTTAAAATCTAGTGATAAAAGTAAGAGAAGAAAGAGAAAGTAAGAGAGAGAGCAGAGACACTCTGGAGCACAGTCAGTATGCAGGGTGAATGCCATATGATTTTACAGGGTTCCTAGAGATTGTCTCCATGTTTGCCTTTTCCCTCCATTATAGCTAAGACAAAGAAAAACTACATATATTATCACTTGTAAAATCAACTGATCCTTAAGGGAAAAAATTGAGCCAGTGGCTGAGAAGCAGCACAGCTTTTTTTTTTTTTTTTTTTTTTTTTTTCTAAAATCAAGATACTGCTTGCCCCAGGTCTTCACAGGTCAGCCACCATGTGATGCTGTTCACGTTACCTTCCATGGTGTCCCCATCACCTACACAGTGGCACATTTCTTGGATCTGTCTCTTCTAATAACCCTGGGGGCAGCTGGTGGCATAACATTCACGTGAAACCCAGTAAAGGGAAATGAATGAAAGACCAAAATGGAAAATTCCCTTAGCACCTATGATGATTGCAGTTTAAGCGATTATTATAGTGCTTCTTGTTTCTTGTTTAGTTTTATGTCTTTGCATTGAGTCAATTCCTTGAGACAAAAAGAACAGGATTTTATTTACCTATGAATTTATAAAGATAAACAGTGCCAGAACCTGTTAACATTTCTCAAACGAATTAATTCATGTGCTGTAAATACAGGATGTTTTTTTTGTTTATCCCTTTGCTTTTTTAAAATTATTATTGTTAAAGAAAATGCCCTTTCTTGGAGTAATCCTAAAAAGTTGAGAACACGGATTAGAATAATCAGCAGAGACACCCTGGAGAGGTAACTCAGCAGAGAAGCCTTCTAGAGGTCTCCCCTTTTTGCTGTCTGTGCTTATAGTGACTGCTCATGCAAGGGATGTTGTAATGATTAATTTTATGTGTCAACTTGTCTGGGTCACAGTGCCCAGATATGTCATCAAACATTATTCTGGATGTTTCTGTGAGGGTGTTTTGGATGAGATTTAAATTGGTAGACTGAGTAAAGCTCATGGTGCTCCACATTTGTAAGTGGACCTCATCCAACCATCTGAAGGCCTGAATAAAATGTAAGACTGACAAGATTGACTTTCCCTTCTCCCAGCAAGAAGGAATTCTTCAGAAGACTGTCTTTGGACTCAAACTGCAACTCTTTCCCTATCAAATTTTGGACTCTCCAGGCTTCCACAATCACCAGAGCCATTGCTTAAAATAAATCTTATTTTTTATATCTATATCTGTATCTTCATCCCATAGGTTCTGTTTCTCCAGAGAACTAATACAAATACATCCACTCACTGGTCATCTGGAAGGAGGCTACACCTCTAAGTTGAGTGTCCTCTCTTGCCCTGACACATCCCAAGTTTCATCTCAATCGTCACAGTTACTGCTGCTAACTTTGTGGCCTGTGCCTGAGAGTCTTCTTAGGAAATGCAGCAGATCCATTGTAAAAAGGAATCCAACTAATGAGAAAGCATAACCATGGAAAGCCAGAGTCATGAAGGCTTTGAAAACCAATTCATTCAGTTCTGCTAGTCCTGTTTCTTGCTCTGAAGAGAGGCCTAGGAGTGGCTACATTAAGTCGGATGGGCACAGGCTTTGCAGTTGGGCAACGGAGGATGCAGAACAGAGTTTAAGGACAGATACCTAGGAGTTGGAAGGGTGTCAGCGCATCCCAGGGGATGTTACAATGGGCAGAGGTAAACATCTAAGGGTCACATGGCTTTTTACTACAGCATGTCAGGCACTAATTAAGAACATGGAACACAAAAACAACTCTCTGGAATTTTGCAGGTTTCCGGAGTATAAGTCTCCAGTTGATGAGATTAAGCGTCTACCATGTAGCAAAACAGAGGTTTGAAATAAATATTGCCCATGTATAGAAAATACAATTATATTCTTGCAAAATAGATTCTTTTTTGCAGGCTGAGATTAATACCTGCTCCAAAACTTAATATTGTAGAGTAAATGGTGACATATCATCAGTACTCAGATTACATATATTAAAATATTAATATAGCTGAGTAACATAAAATAACATACTTATATATAATAAGTGAGAAAAATAGAAAGCTGAGTGACGATGACGTAGAATAAACCACTGGCTTCTATGGTCATACAAAACCATATGTGAATTCAGAGTCATGCCTTGAGCAGGGAACTTCAAGCAGGGACGGACATTTTCTTAGGTAGTGGTTATGTTTTTATCTGTAAAATGGAGATAATCTTTTGACCTGAGAGGATTTTTCTCAGAATAAATGTGATTGTAAATCTAAATCATTGAGTCCAGCTTCTGACCAAATAGTGCTCAGCAGATGGTGTTTCCTGGATTCTGTCCCAGTGTGTAAAATATGTATGAATGAGGAGGACGTCTGGAAGGAAATAAATAAAACCAAAAACACATTTGTTGGGGTGATGAAATGATGCATGATTAATTTTTCACTTTTCAAAAATTTCTGCAATATCGCATCGTTCTTTTAACAATAAAACAATATATTTTTAGAAAGTTTTTCACCAGCCTCTACAGTCCACAAAGTCAACAGAGGAATGTGTCAGATGACTTTGGCTTCTCTCTCTGACCCTGCTGCCTTAGCGCAGGGAGGGGCGGAGCAAAGGGGGAGCCCAAGCATTTCCTTCTTGGTTAATCTCAGCCTGGCCCAATGATTGCGACACTCCAAAACCTCATGCTTTTCCCAGCCTTTCGGTATCTTTCTGAATTGCTGTCCAAGGGCAAATTTTTTCTGTCAAACAGACCTGCAAGGTTGCTAGGCACATACAAGGAAAAAGAGATTCCGGTTACTCAATACTTGTTTTGCAAAGTCTGTTTAAAAAAAAAATTGCATCATATCCCATTTGATGATTGTGCAATGCAGGGTGGATATCTAAACTGCAAGTTAAGTAAGTCTGAGCTCTAGGCACCTTTGCAGTTGAGACATCCATTTACACGCCAGTAGAAAACATTCGGTTGTTCTTAGTTTTAAGTAAAAAAAGGGGATAAAGCCAATGAAAATAGACCCCAATATGCCCTGCACAGATAAGATACACAAAGAAAATTTCCTATCCTGTTTCTTCTCAGATATTTCGTATATTATGCTCATGTGGTGAATATAAATAGGATTCATCTTTAGATCCTGCCAAATCACCTGGAGTTGTCTTTTAGTACAAAGAGTACCAATTAGGGAATTGCCCAATCTGGATGCAAATCCTGGTGACTGGCAAATGGCTTAATCTTTCCAAGCATGATTTTCTTCATCTTAATGATGAGGATGGTAATAGGAAGCCAGAAACTAATGAAGAATAGCTGTAAAGGGCGGAGGCTACAGCCTGGCATGCATGTGGGATCAATTCATATTTGTTTCCTTCCAGCTCTTAATTTTCCTCATCTTAAACTGCTCACCATAATTGGTCCTCTTCCATGCTCAATTACTGAACATCATTTCACCCCAGGACCTACATTAATACTTGGGGTGGAGTCAACAGATACAGGGAAGAGTTAGCCCTGGGCACTGACCTTCACATGCTCGCAATTTGTTGGTAGAACAGGCACATCTGCGAGCGGATCCTGGAAATGGCAGATGGCAGGGCATCATAAAAGAGGAGTTTTCAGAGCCTGGGGAGGCAGGTACAGAGGGACAGCGACGAAGGAGAAATAACTTCTACACTCACAGATGCCGGAAATCACTGTGCAACAGCTGGGCTTCCATCTAATGGTGTACTATAAGCAAGGCACGGTCCTAAGGAATTTGAGCTTTGTCCCTAAAACAAAACCATCAGCTCGTAGTCTGTTTGCACAGTTGCTTCTCTAGTTGGTGTTTCTCTAACTTCGTGGTATCATTTACCCTCTGCAAACTTCCATTTCCTCAACCTCTAAATATGGTCACCATTCCATGCTTCTTGAGTATGTGTTCTGAGGGAAGAGTTGGCAATGGAAGAGCATGGGACAGGATGGGGAAAGAGAATAATTGACATGAAGTTTGTTAAATATGTCTTAGGAAAATGTGAGACCTTTATATGGTGCATAGTTACATGCTTAACACAAGAGATGTGGGTTTTAAATCAGACAAAAAAAAATCAATGTTTTGCACAGAGTCAACATTGGTACTTTGAATAAAATGAATACTTCTTTGTTGACGCAAAGGGAAGAAACAGAGACAATCCTCAGCCTAGGAGTTCCCACAAGAAGCTGAAGTGCATTACTCAGCCCCATCCATCCCCTCACCCAGCACATGCTCTGTAACACTTTCTGCTGTCTTTGGCACAGAAAGTGCACACACATATTCTCAAAGGGAAAATGCCCTGCAAATGACACATTTGTCACAAGATGTGGGTTTTGTTGTGTCTCAGATAGGCCTAAAGGTTCAATGTATAACCAAAGTGGCACATATCTTCAGAGTGGACTCTTAATCCTGAAGTCAGGTCAGAGATAGGTACAATTTTTAAAATTGTTGTTATAGAACAAATAAACCTGAGATGGAAGCTCCATCCAAATACACCTGACATCTAGAAATTGGGAAACTTTGGCATCATCCAGCAACAGTAGTTTTTTGGGTGCTTGATGGCATTTTAAACTCAAAGTTAATTTAGCAAGCATGTTTCCAGAAATGAGAGAAAAGGACTGTCACAGGACTTTGAAATTGTAACCTGCCAATTTCAGATACAGTTGTTAATAGGAAAATTCTTATAAAAGTAGCATAATAATCCTTTCAGGGTCTTTATTTTTTTATTCAAAATATAGAATGATACTATTCATTGATAACATTAACTCCATCATTTATAAATACTGGAGAGATTTGTTTATTTTTCCCCATTATTATTTTGTGTATTCAATCTTTTTTATCTTCGTATGGCTTTCTTGACATTTATTTTATATTTTGGTTATAACACCACACTAATTTATTATTTTCCTTTGCCAAGTTGTTTCAGCTTCTGCCACTGGGAGCTTTTTCATTTGGTTCCTGTGTTCCTCTAAAACACCCCATCAATGTGTGTGTGTGTGTGTGTGTGTGTGTGTGTGATTGTGTGTGTCTGTGTGTGTGTTTGTGTGTGATTGTGTGTGTGTGTCTGTGTGTGATTGTGTGTGTGTCTGTGTGTGATTGTGTGTGTGTGATTGTGTGTGTGTGTCTGTGTGTGATTATGTGTGTCTGTGTGTGTGTCTGTGTGTGATTGTGTGTGTGTGTGTGTGTGTATTGAGCATTTCTTTACTTTCTGGCATTACAAGCTTCTCCAAGCTCATTTTGTTCATTCCCTGCTCCAGTCCTAGAATCAGCCATTTCTCCAAGAAGCCTCAGTTATTTATATTCAAGAATGCTATTAGAACCCCAAATCTGGGCCCTAGTTATGCTCATTCAATTGGGGTGTCATTGTTTCTAGACCCTCTTGGCTGACAGAGCAAGAAGACATACATGTGTATACTAAACCACTTACATAAACATATCTGTGCACATTTCTGCATTTACTATCTGTAGCTATACTAAGCTAAACATGAGTTTGCACTCATGTCTTCAACTCTAATCTATTGCCATATGGACGATTCTAGCTTTTTCCTTTTGCTTGTCTACCTCAGTAAAAAAAAAAAAATTAGGCCCCCACATTCCATCATCCATTTACTAATTTTCAATTATTGTATATATGTATGACTGTATCAGTATTATTAACCTGTAGCCTCGCTGGAAACAACTTTATAACTAGAGTACAGGTCTTATGTACAGTTGCTTTTGCCTTTGCTCTTTTAGTATTCACTCATTTTCAGAGTTGCCTAGGGTAGAATCTTCCTTCACCTTCCCTACCACCTTCAGTGAGATTATTTCATACATTTGAAATACAATTAGATTATTTTTGTGACAGTCTGCATTTCCTGCTAGACCTAAGGATGCTGAACCAAACTGCTATATGATTCTTTTTTCAAAATTATATACATTCAGTTTGATTCTCTGTGTTGCGAATTTCCATGGGTTTTGACAATGCATAATGTAAAATAGTCATCCTTCCAGTATCATACAGCATAATTTCCCCAACCTAAAACATTCCCTTGCTTTACTTCCTCAACTCTCCTCCCTGTGCAAAACCCTGGAACACTGACCTCTTATCATCTCTGTAGTTTTACCTTTTGCATAAGATTATATAAATTTAAGTTTACAATTTCCTTTTTTCCAGATTGGCTTCTTCCACTACACACATATAAGAGATTAATTCATTTTTGGGGGGCATAGCTTGACAGAACCTTCCTTTTATTGCAGAATATTATTTCATATTATCACTGCATGAATGTACCAAAGTTTATTTTTCCATTTACTTACTGAAAGACATCTTGGTTGCTTACAGTTTTTGGTGAATATGAAAGAAGCTGCTATAGACAGTTAAGATTTGGTGTGGACATAAGTTTTGAAATTATTTGGATAAATGTCTCAGAGCACAAGTGCTAGAATCTATCGTAAAACTATTTTTAGCCTTATAAGAAATAGGATATACTTCCAGAATAGGAGAAAAAGGACCTTAAAAAATCTACTCCTCTATAAAAGCAAGGAGTACACTAGCAAAAACAAAAACAAAAACAAATGGTGAAAATCTACTTTCTCAAATCTCTGGAAGTTAACCAAATTCTTGCAATAATCTTAAGCACATTTATTTTTGGCTTTTTAACTTGCCCTATTCCCACTGACCTCTCCTGGCTACATGATATCCTTAAAAGCCAACAACCTCAGTCAAGCAAAGTGGCTCCTGCCTATAATCCTAGCACTTTGGGAGACTGAAGCAGGAGGATCACTTGAGGCCGGGAGTTTGAGACCAACTTGGACAGCAATGTAAGACCCCATCTCTAGAAAAAAATGAAAAAATTAGTTGGGCACAGCACACTGGTGTGTGCCTATGGTCCCAGCTACTTGGGAAGCTGAAGTGGGAGCATCACTTGAGTCCAGGAGGTTGAGGCTGTAGTGAACCCTGGTAATGCCCACTGCACTCTGGATCTGGTGACAGAGCAAGATCTTGTTTCTCTCAAAACATAAATGAAAACAAAAAACAGCTTTTGACAATAATAGCTTTAAAATTCCAGCCATCTAGAATTCACTGCAGTGACTAGAATGGATTTAAAGCTCCCTTAAAAGTCCCATCCTCTGATAATTATTATGATTTTCTCTGTCTGCAAGCTTTCTAAAATGCTCTATTCACATTTTAGAAGGACTTCTCTTCATTTTACCCGACTCAGGGCTTGCTTTAGAAAACAGTGCTATCCCTGGGACATTTGTTGCAAACAGTAAATGGCAATTGTTTAACATCACAGTTGCATGAGGCAGTGTAACACCAGCTGGGCCTAAAAAAAAAGCTGACCAAAAAAACTTTTAAAAAAACAAAAACCAAAACCGGAATTATATGTTCATAGGGAGCTTTGAAAAACTCCAACATATCTTATTTCTGGCTAACACTGAAAATCTGCACAAGTGGAAATTAGAGACTAATGCAGAGTTATAAATTGCCTGTCATGAAACTGGAAATTTTCACCTTACTACATACATACATACAGCCCCTTAGCAAAGTCTGGGAGGCTTATTGGTTCAAGGCACTTAAGACAATGACTGTCAAACCTCAGCTGAAGAGTGAGTTAGCCCAATCAGAGACATCAGTGGCTACATGTGACAAAAAGTACAGACATTACAGATTAATCCAGGAAAGTCACTAAACAGTGACAACCACCACCACCACTAATAACAACAAAGTCAGGGAAGGGGTTGGAGGTCTAAACTTGCTGCATTATGTTATTTAAACTGTCCATCTTGCAACAAAATAATCGGGAGATATGCAAGAACACAGGAAAGTCCCTCAGGAAGCCCAGATATTGGACTTACTACACAAAAACTTTAAATTAGCTGTCACAAATAGATGAAAAACTGGAAAGTAAATCTGGTATAAAGAAGTAAAGAGAAGTATGAGAATGATGTCTTACTAACTTGAGACAAATAGAGACATAAAAATTATAAAATAAATACCAAATATAAATGTAGGAGTTGAAAAGGTCAATACCTGAAATTAAAAATTCACTAGAGGAGCTCAACAGCAAAAGTGACCAGGTGGAAGGAAGAATTCATTAACTTGAAGATACTTCAATTGAGATGATCCATTTGAAGGAACCCCCCCCCCCAAAAAAAAAGAAAAAAGAAAAGAGAAAAATAAACTGAGCTTTAGAAACATGTGGAATAGCATCAAGCAGACCAATATGCACATTGTGAGAATCAAAAAAGAAGAGAAAAGGCAACCATACTTAAAGAAATAATGACCATAGACATCCAAATTTATGAAAAACATTAAAAATTCAAGAAATTTAGTAAACTCCAAGTGGAATAAAAGCAATGAAATTTACACTTAAAACGCATAAACTATCAAACCTGAGAGGCTCATTGAAGCAGCAGGAGAAAAACAACAAGATGTATGCAAGAGATTCTCAAGGTATTCTCCAATATTAACAGGTAACTTCTCATCAGAAGTCATATAAGCCAGAAGGCAGTAGAAATGACCTTCAAAATGCTGAAAGAAAAAGCCAATTAATCAAGAATTGTATGTCCACAAAACTATCCTTCAGAAGCAAAAGACAAATTCAGACATTCACAGACAACCAAAAACTGAAGAATCTGTTATGAATAGAACTTCTCTACATGAAATAGTAAAGGTGAATTCTTCAGGTTGAATTAAAAAGGCACTACACTGGTAACTCCAGTCTCTCTGAAAACATAAAGTACACGGTTAAAAATAACTTCGTAAGATAAAAGTAAAAGAGAGAAAGAATATTTTATTTGAGACTTTTTTATTTAAAAAACAACTGCATAAAGCTATAATTATAAAACTATGTTGATATATTTTATGTGTAAGACATAATTGATATGACAATAATGGAACAAAGAAGGTTGGAAGAAACAGAGTTCTATTGGATCAAGTATTATGTTTAAAAAAATTAAGTTGGTATTAATCCAGACTAGATTGTTTCAAATTAAGATGTTAATTATAATAGGCAGAAAAACCACTAAGGAAAAAAATACATACATCATGTGTCTTAGGAGACACTCAAAAGAGCACAAAAAAGAAGTGGACAAGAAACATTGAAAATCTGGGACAAACGAACAGTACAACTAAATGGTAGAAATAATTCTAAACACCTCAGTGATTATGACAAATGGGCTAAGTGCTCAAATTAAGATAAAGATTGTTAAACGGTGTTAAAAGAGTCCAGTGGCATATTTTTTCATAGGAGAATATAAAAGGTAAGAGGTTAAATAAATGTTGAAATTAAAACAATAGAAAAAGAAAGCTGTAACAGCCAAATGAAAACCAAAGAATAACTGTGATAACTACAATAATATCTAACAAAATTGACTTTAAGATAAAAGTCACTAAAGATAAAGGCAGTAATAAATTGCATTAATCCGTTCTTACACTGCTATAAGTATACGATATGAGTCTAGATAATTTGTAAACAAAAGAGTTTAATTCACTCACAGTGCCTCATGCTGGGGAGGCCTCAGGAAAGTTACAATCATTGCTGAAAGCAAAGGGTAAGCAGGCACCTTCTTCACAAGGCAGCAGGAGAGAGAGAGAGAGTGCAAGGAAGTGTCACACTCTAAAACCATCAGCTCTCATGAGAAGGTACTCACTATAAGGATAACAGCATAGAACAGACAGTCTCCATGACCCAATCACCTCCCAAAGTGTCCTTCCCCCAACACATAGAGATTACAATTCAAGGTAAGATTTGAGTGCAGACACAGAGCCAAACCGTATCATAAATATTCAAATATCTACTTTTGAACTTGTTTACAACTAATCTTCAAAAATGTTCTTAAAAATTTTAACTGGCCCTACTACATTAAGAAATCAACAAATCTTCCATTGTTTCAATTTTGATAGACTTCTACCAGTAACTGAGAGTTGAAAAATAAGACTTTTGTAGAAAATTCAACACAAGTAACACACTTGATCTAATGGTTATATGCACAACACTACATCCAGTAGGTGCATGGTATAAATTCTATGCACACATAGAATGTTTAACAAAGCTAACCATTTGGCGAGATATAAACAAGTCTCAAAACCATTTCAAAGTACAACCTTTATGCAGACAATATTATCTTACTGCAATGCAATTAAGTTGCTAGAAAGAGAAGACTTGGCTTTAGAAAAAAAGATACTTTTAGATAATGCATAATCCAGATTAAAATCATAATGAAAATTAGAAATCATTTATAACTGAAACCAAAAATATTACACCATAAAAAAGTGGAATGAAGCAAAAGCAGTTCTCAGAGTGAAAACTACCTTTAAATAATAGAAAAAATAATGATACAAATAATGCAGTAATCATCTTTCTTAAGATATTGGGAAAAATAATTAAACAAAACAAAATAGGTTGGAAAGGAGAGAATGATGGGAACACAAAATAATGATGTTATCATTTTTTACAAAACACAGTCAAAAGATGACTCAAGAGAACTCAAGTTGGTTCTTTGAAAAAACACAGTAAAAGAGATATACCTCTTTTGAAGATAAAAAATGAAAAAGAAAGTACACATAAATACTATTAGAAATGGGAAAAAAGAATTAACTCTAAATAATGCAGACTTTAATAAGATACTATGAACATTGTTATCACACTAAGTTTGAGAAACTTAGGTAGAATTGATAAATTCCTCAAATATGTATACATTATTCACCAGAAAACTCAAGTGTTAATTATTCCTGAAGTTTTGTTAATGGGGGATAAAGTGGAAAACAAACAAACAAACAAACAACAACAACAACAACAAAAAAAACACCACTTTGGACAGCTAACCTTTGTATTTCCAGAACACATAAAACACCAGAATGTTTTAAATAGAATACTTAAAAGTTTTAAGCTAGCTTCAAGGGTAATCTTAATTATTATTATGAATAGCTGTTTGCAGGGACCTAATGTTCTGTGCTATATAACCTTTCCATAATTGTTGAATGAATACAGGAGTAGATGGATTTGTGGTTGAAAATATCATTTCATAATATTAGATTTTTATAACACTGAATGATGCAAAATAGGTCTAAGTGTCATTCTGCAGAAAAAATAAACAAAGGCCAGGAAAGGTTAGGTGATCTACCCAAGGTCATATAGCTTGTGTGATATGTGGGCTAAATACCAATCCATGCATCATGTATCTAAGACAGTATCTTTTGGACTACAGCACTTTTAGAATCATTTATTCACTCACTTAGTTTAGAAATTTACAGCAGTTCTGCTAAAGCAAATATTTGCTTTGTCCCTGGGATAAGAAGAATGGGGCCCACGCTTTTCATACTAAATCTAATAAACTGTTTTAAGAATTTTAATAATTACTAATGTTTTGAGTCATTAATGCAAATCATAGCACTGATATTACTAAAGAAATAATTAAAGTCCTATTTCCATTAAAGTATGCACTTTGATCTAATTAAAATATTTTCTCCTACATTTCCAAACCAAACCAAATTTGTAACAGACAGTGTAGAGAGAAAATTGTCACTATGTATTTATGTACACTACATTCAAATCAATAAGAAAAACCTTAAACTTCAAGATCAAAGTACGGTCTTGAATTTTTATACCAAGAAAAGCAATATAAAAATATCTCAACTTCATTTTCACCTATCATATTAGTAAAGAATTTTTAATTATAAAAGGCACACATAAAGTGATGGTGAAAATGTCAACTGGTAAAAATTTTTTCAAATTTTTGATAATATGTAGCAAAAATCTATTCAAACCTTTTGATCCAGTAATTTCATTATGGGGCTTAATTTTAAGAAAGATCTCACAGTTGCAGAAGAGTTATAAAACAAATGATATTTATTGCAACAATATCATAGCAGTTTTCCCGTGAAGTACATGAAACAATAGATACAAATTGTTTCTAGAATATGTTGTTACACAATGATGAATTATTAAAGCTTTGTATTTTGAACTAAATTTAGATTTACAGAAAAGT
Organism: Cebus imitator; assembly: GCF_001604975.1. NCBI lineage: Eukaryota > Metazoa > Chordata > Mammalia > Primates > Cebidae > Cebus > Cebus imitator. Next base: position 4,238,916 of record NW_016107316.1, read on the forward strand.
TGCAAAGACAGTACACAGAGTTCCCACATACCTGTCAAGCAGTGTCCCCTAATGTTACCATGTTACATAACCACTGCACAATCAACAAAATCAGGAAATGAATGTGGCTATCATACTATTCCCTAAACCTCAGAGTTTAATAGATTCACTTTTTTTTTTTTTTTTTCCGTAAACATCCTTTTTCTGTTCCAGGATCCTGTCCAGAATCCTGCATTGTGAAAACCTGTTGTATCTTCTTAGTCTTTTCCAATTAGTACAAGTTCCTTAGTCTTTTCTTATCTTTTATGATAAGGCAAAATGTTTGAGGAAAGCAGAACACAGAACAGGACACACACACACACACACACACACACACACACACTATGACATCAACTACACAAAGAGAGAACTAACTATAAAAACATCAAGAGGACCCCAAATGTTAAGAGTTCTTATCTTTAGATGAAGGATCTCAGGCAATTATTTTCCTGCTTCTGTTACTTTCTCTATTTAAAAAAAATATATTACAAAAATGTTCATCTAACATTTAAAGCCAGAGAGAAAAATACATAATATAAAGCAAAATTCTGTAAGCCAGAGCATTTCAAGCCAGGGTTTATTCTCCCATTTAATCTATTGTTTCACTGTGTTGTAGGTATAAATATAATTCCCTCTTGCCTCTACTCCTGTCTTATTCACTCATATATTGTCAATTATTTTTTTCTGTCTTTCTCTCTTCTTTTCTCCCTCCTTTCCTTCCTTCTTTTCTTCCTTCCTTCCTCTTTCCCTAACCTCTTTCTTTTTTCTTCTTTTTTCATTCTTTCTCTCCTCTCCCTCCCTTCATTTCTTCCTTCCTTCCTGTCTCTTTATTTTTTCTTCTTTCTTGCCAATATCTAAATATACTAAGTAAATGAGGAGGAGGATCGCTTGAGTCCAGGAGCTCAAGATTATTCTGGTCAACATAGCAAGATGCCATCCTGAAAAAAAAAAAAACAATAATACAAATAAATAAATATGTGTACCAAGGAGGCACTACCCAAATATGAGTGGCTTAGAAGCATAAAGCATGGAATGTCACCTCATCTAGAGAGTATCAGATATGCAAATCTCCCTGAAGATAATTAAGAATCCATCTGAACTGCATGTTCTTGGTCTTCTTCTTCTTTTCTTTTAGAGATAGAGTCTCAGTCTGTCACCCAGGCTGGAGAGCAATGGCACAATCAGTTCAGTGCAGTTCTAACTCCTACGCCAAGCAATCCTCCCATCTCAGCCTCCTGAGTAACTGGGACTACAACTGCACCTGGCTATTTATAGTTGTTGAATCAGGGTCCTGCTGTGTTGCCCAGGCGGGTCTTAAATTCCTGGCTTCAAGTGATCCTCCTGTTTCTGAGTCTCAAAGCACTGGGATGATCCACAGTGTCCAGGCTGAACTGTACCTTTTTGACAGTAGAAAGAATGTTCCTCACCTTCTTTGTCTGAAAGCCCCCTGGGAAATCTTGATGAGCACTGAGTCATGTCTTTATAGAGCAAAGACTGAAAAAACAGGTCCACTGCAGTCACCTTATATCTAGAAGGCGCTAGGAACAAGAGACTGATGTTCCTGATCGTCAATCATGAAGGCATTTTAGGATAACACATTCTTGGCTGATTCTTCATATTGGCTATTTTTGTCACCTTCCACCAAGGTGAATGACAGTAAAGTCCTGAAAAAGACAAGCACTTTGTCTTTGCAGGTAGAGAGAAAGAGGAGTTCCATGACAGGGGCCCTCACTTCACAGTTGTGGGGAAGGGAACTCAGGCACAGAGAAGTGAGGGCTGCTCCCATTAAAGGCCAGGAAACAGCCACTGGTGACAGGAAACAAAGGGCAGCAGGAGCGGCCTGCCTGTCCGGGCGTCAGAGAAGCCTGCCTGCAGAAATGGAAATAACTTGCCATTCTGAGTCAGTGGAGCCTGGGTTTGGATTTTGGCTTACCCACATGTAGTAACATTTGCCATTTATTGAGTGCCGATAAGATTTGGCTGTTTCCCCATCCAAATCTCATCTTGAATTGTAATAATCCCCATGAGTCATGGGTAGGGCCAGGTGGAGATAATAGAATCATAGGGTCAGTTTCCCCCATACTGTTCTCATGGTATTTAATAAGTCTCATGAGATCCGAAGGTTTTATAAAGGGGAGTTCCCCTGCACAAGCTCTCTTGCCTGCTGCCATGTAAGACGTGACTGTGTTCCTCGCTCACCTTCTACCATGATTATGAGGCTTTCCCAGCCATGCTGAACTGTGAGTCAATTAAGCCACTTTCCTTTATAAATTACCAGTTCTCAGCTTTGTCTTTATTAGCAGCATGAGTACAGATTGATGAAAGCACCTACCATATTCTTTTCCTCAGTGCTAAATCTGTAACAACCCTGCAAGATAGGCAACATAAATCCATTTTATATCCAAGGAAGCTGAGACTCTTACAGGGTATGTACCAATGGGCTTTGTAATCTGAGATTCCATTTCCCCCTCTGTATAATGAGAATAACACTCCCTTCCTCCTAAAGCTATAGGGATTAAATGAACCACACAGAAGCAGCACTGAACGTATTTCCTAAAACCCAGTAGGCACTAAGGAGGAGTGGTTCTTTGACACTCAGATTCCACAGTGATGATGTTTCTGGGATGATTTGCCTGAAGTGTGATCTGGTTTAGATTTTTTTAATGTAAGCCTAGAATACCAAGGATCTGCCAGCAACAGAAATGCTTCTTGGAATCTTCCTGAAATGCAAACAGTTTAAAGGTCACTGAAAACTTCATCCAGCAGATATTTATATTTGTCTGGTAAGTTCTTGAGGAGAATTTTCCAGGAGATGGTGGAATCCCAGGAGACTTCTTGCTGAGGCTCCCGTAACTCATTTTCTGTGTTTTTTGGCCTCTGCCTCCTGAAAGGAAAAGGGAACTTGGTAAAAAATGTTAAACAAGACCAAAGATATAAATATTTTTTTAACGCACTAAATAAAAAGTGTTAGAAGTCACTGTTGCAGGAGGGTATTTCAGCCACTAGTGCCAAACAGAAGACCCATCTCAGCACCGGGAATGTTCTTCCTTCAGGCTTCCTGGGGCTCCAGATATCTAGAATGAAGGGTGTTCTGTGTCCTTACTGATGTGTGTTTGGAGACATGACAGGTGGGTAAATCATGTGAGCTGTCTGCAAAATGCTCCAGCAGGCGAATGTGGGGGGCCTCCAGGCTTCCGTACTACAATTATCCTTCTTTAGATGTAAATAGGTAGGAAAGAAAGAAAGAGAGAGATAGATTATATAGATGATAGATAGGTATGGGTGGATGGATAGATAAATAGAAGGATAGATGTATGAATGGAGATATAGATACATAGGTAGACAAATAGAGAGAGATAAACGATAGATATAATTATAGATATATATATAGATTATGATAGATAAGTAGATAGGGTCATAGATCAATAAAGACAGATAGGTAGATAGAAAGATGATGGATAGATAGATAGACAGATAGATTGATAGAACAGACTAAAAGACAATGATCTATTTTTTATTTATTACTAAGTGTATGCTTTAAAAAAACCACAGAGTTAAATTAACTTAAAACTTCTTTTTGGAGTACAGTTCTATGAGATTTGACAAAGGTATCCACTCATGTTAACACCACCACCATAGGAACATAGAATGCTTTCATTACATCAACAAACTCCTTTATGCCACCCCTCTGTAGTCACAACTTCCATTACTTCTAAGCCCTGGCAACCCCTGATATTTACTCCATTGCTACAGATTTATCTTGGTGAGAAAGTCACATAGAGCTGGGCATGATGGCTCACACTTGTAACCCCAGCACTTTGAGAGGCTGACGTGGGCAGATCACCTGAGGTGGGGAGCTCGAGACCAGCCTGACCAACATGGAAAAACCCCCATCTCTACTAAAAATACAAAATTAGCCGGGCATGGTGGTGCATGCCTGTAATACCAGCTACTCAGGAGGCTGAAGCAGAAGAATTGCTTGAGCCTGGGAGGTGGAGGTTATGGTGAGCTGAGATCATGCCATTGCACTCCAGCCTGAGCAACAAGAAACTCCATTAAAATAAAAGTCATATAAACGGAACTATGCAGTATATGACCTTTTGAGCCTGACTTTGTTCATGCAGCCTAATGCCTTCAAGAATCATGCAAATTGTTGCCCATACTAATAGTGTGTTCCTTTTTGTTACTCAGTAGTATTCCATTGTATGCATGTGTGTATAGAAAGAATAGTTGCCCCAAAGATGTCCTCATACTAATCCTAAAAACCAGAGAATATGTTACCACACATAACAAAAGGTAGTAATTAAGGATTTTGATGTGGGAAGATTTTTCTGGATTAACCGGGTGAACCTAGTGTAATCACATGGGTCCTTGTGAGAGGGAAGCAAGATGTTTGATTAGAAAAATGGCTGCGACAACAGAAACAGAGGCTGGAGTGATGTGTTTTGAAGGAAGAGGAAGGAGCTGAGTGCCAAGGGATGCAGGAAGCCTCTGGAGGTTGGAAGGATGTGCTGCAGTTTGTTTGTTCATTAATCCATTGAACGATACATAGACTAATTCAAGTTTTAGGTTTTTCTAAATAGGACTTCTATGGAAATTTATATAGAAGTTTTTGTGTGAACATAAGTTTCTAATTCTCTAGGGTACTGGGTTCTCTATTAAGTACATGTTTATAAGAAACTGTCAGAAATGTCTTTTAGAGTGGCTGCACTATTTTTCACACCCAGTAATAACAAATGAGAATTCCATTTCCTTTTTATACTTGGCAGCACATGGCATTGTGTGTGTAAGTGTGTGGTGTGTGTGTGTGTGTGTGTGTATTGATTGTTGTAATTCTAGTTGGCGTATCAGTGATACATAAATGTGGCTTTATTTTGCATTTCCCTAATAGCTAACAACATTCAGCATCTCATACTTACTTGCTATCCTTAGATTTTTGTTAACATGTTTGCTGAAGTCTTTTGCCTGTGTTTTAAAATTGAATGTTGTTTCTTGTTTGTTTTTTGGGGGAGTGGTTTGTTTCTGTTTTTGTTTTTGTTTTTTGAGACAGGGTCTGGCTGTGTCACCCAGGCTGGAGTGCAGTGGTGCAATCTTGGCTCACTACAACCTTGCAACCTCTGTCTTCCAGGCTCAAGCTATCCTCCTACCCAGGATTTTGTAGTTCGAGTCGCTGGGACTGGAGGTGTGCAACACCACATCCAGTTAATTTTTAATTTTTTGTAGGGACAGGGTCTCACTTTGTTGCCTCAGCTGGTCTTGAACCCCTGAAGTATGTGAGCCACCTGTCTCAGCCTCCCAAAGTGCTGGGATTACAGGCATGAGCCACTGCGCCTGGTCCATTGTTTTCTTATTGTTGAGTTTTTGAGAATTACTTAAAATTGTAGATAGTCTTTTGTTCTAGATTTGTGATTTATAAATATTTTGTCTTAGTGTGTAGCTTATTTTCTTGTTATTTAAAAAGTTATCTTTTACAGAGCAAAAGTTTATATTTTTGATAAAATCTAATTTATTATATTTTCTTTAGTGGATTATACTTTCATTTTGCCAAAGCCGTATATTAGTCAGTTCTCATGCTACTAATGGAGACACGCCTAAGACTGGGAACTATATAGAGGAAAGAGGTTTAATGGACTCACAGTTCATCATGGCCAGGGAGGCCTCACAATCATGGTGGAAGGCAAAGGAGAAGCAAAGACATGTTTTACATGGCAGCAGGCAAGAGAGCTTGTGCAGGGGAACTCCCTTTTGTAAAACCATCAGATCTTGTGAGACGTATTCACCCAGAAGAACAGCACAGGAAAGGCCTACCCTCATGATTCAGTTACCTCTCACCAGTTCTTTCCCACAATTCTGCGGAATTATGGGAGCTACAATTCAAGATGAGATTTGGGTGGGGACACAGCCAAACCATATCTGCCCATATGAGATTTTCTTCTATTTTTTATTCTAAATAGATTACAGTTTTATTTTTACATTTAGATCTATGATCCACTTTGAATCAAGTGTTTAATATGATGGGACTAGTATATCTTGGTTTATTACTTTGTAAGAGGATTTTTTAATTTTCTAACACCTTTTGAAAATATAGTGGGTTTTTTTTTTGCTAATCTTTTCTTCTCTTTTTTAAATTATACTTTAGATTCTGGGGTACATGTGCAGATCATGCAGGATTGTTACATAGGTACATACATGGCAAGGTGGTTTGCTGCCTTCATCCCCTCATCACGTATATTTGACATTTCTCCCCACATTATCCCTCCCCACCCTCCCCACTCCAAGATGTCCCTTCCCTAGGCCCCTCAACTGTCTGCAGTGTGTGATGCTCCCCTCCCTGTGTCCACGTTCTCATTGTTCAACACCCGCCTATGAGTGAGAACATGCGGTGTTTGGTTTTCTCTTCTTGTGTCAGTTTGCTAAGAATGATGAATTCCAGATTCATTCATGTCCCTATGAAGGACACAAACTCATCTTTTTTTATGACTGCATAGTATTCCATGATGAATATATGCCACATTTTCTTTATTCAATCTATTGTTGATGGACATTTGGGTTGGTTTCAAATCTTTGCTATTGTAAACAATGCCACAATGAACATACGTGTACATGTGTCTTTATAATAGAACAATTTATAATCTTTTGGGTTTATACCCAGTAATGGGATTGCTGGGTCAAATGGTATTTCTATTATTTCTAGTTCCTTGAGGAATCACCACACTGTCTTCCACAATGGTTGCACTAATTTGCACTCCCATCAACAGTGTAAAAGTGTTCCTGTTATTCCACATTCCCTCCAGCATCTGCTGTCTCCAGATTTTTTAATGATCACCATTCTAACTGGCATGAGATGGTATCTCAATGTGATTTTGATTTGCATTTCTCTAATGACCAGTGATGATTAGCATTTTTTCATGTTTGTTGATCTCATAGATGTCTTCTTTTGAAAAGTGGCTGTTCAAATCCTTCACCCACTTTTGAATGTGTTTGTTTTTTTCTTGTAAATCTGTTTTAGTTCTTTGTAGATTCTGGATATTAGCCCTTTGTCAGATGGGTAGATTGCAAAAATTTTTGCCCATTGTATTGATTGCCCATTCGCTCTAATGATTGTTTCCTTTGCTGTACAGAAGCTCTGGAGTTTAATTAGATCCCATTTGTCTATTTTGGCTTTTGTTGCTATTGCTTTTGGTGTTTTTGCCATAAAGTCCCAGCCTATGTCTACGTCCTGAATGGTTTTGCCTGGGTTTTCTTCTAGGGTTTTTATGGTGTTAGGTCTTATATTTAGATCTTTAATCAATCAGGATTTAGTTTTAGTGTAACGTATCAGGAAAGGATCCAGTTCTGCTTTCTGAACATTACTAGCCCAACACCATTTATTAAACAGGGAATCCTTTCCCCATTGCTTGTTTTTGTCAAGTTTGTCAAAGATCAGATGATTGTAGATGTGTGGTGTTGCTTCTGAGGCCTCTGTTCTGTTCCATTGGTCTATATCTCTGTTTTGGTACTAGTACCATGCTGCTTTGATTACCGTAGCCTTGTAGTAGAGTTTGAAGTCAGGCAGCATGATGTCTCCAGCTTTGTTATTGTTGCTTAGGATTATTTTGGCTATGTGGGCTCTCTTTTGGTTCCATATGAAGTTTGAAGTGTTTTTTTCCAGATCTGTAAAGAAGGTCATTGGTAGCTTGATCAGGATAGCCTTGAATCTCTAAATTACTTTGGGCAGTATGGCCATTTTCACGACATTGATTCTTCCCAACCATGAGCATGGAATATTTTTCCATATGTTTGTGTCCTCTCTTATTTCCTTGAGCAGTGGTTTGGAGTTCTCCTTGAAGACGTCCTTTACATCCTTTGTTAGTTGTATTCTTAGGTATTTTATTGTCTTTGTAGCCATTGTGAATGGGAGTTCACTTTTGATTTGGCTCTCTGTTTGTCTGTTGTTGTTGTATAGGAATGCTTGTGATTTCTGCACACTGATTTTGCATCCCGAGACTTTGCTGAAGTTGCTTATCAGTTTCAGGAGATTTTGGGCTGAGACGTTTGGGTCTTCTAAATATGCAATATGTCATCTGCAAATAGAGAAAATTAGGCTTCCTCCTCTCTTAACTGAATACCATTTATTTCTTTTTCTTGCCTTATTCCTCTGGCTAGAACTTCCAATACTATATTGAATAGGGGTGGTGAGAGAGGGCATCCTTGTCTTGTGCCAGATTTCGAAGGGAATGCTTTCAGCTTTTGCCTGTTCAGTATGATATTGGCAGTATGACATCGGTCATAAATAGCTTTTATTATTTTGTGATACATTCCATATATACCTAGTATATTGAGAGTTTTTAGCATAAAGCACTGTTGAATTTTGTCAAATGCTTTCTCTGCATCTATTGAGACAATAATGTGGTTTTTGTCTTTGGTTCTGTTTATGTCATGAATTATGTTTATAGACTTGTGTATGTTGAACCAGACTTGCATCACTGGGATGAAGCCTACTTGGTCATAATGAATAAGTTTTTTGATGTGCTGTTGCATTCAGTTTGCTGGCTTTTTATTGAAGTTTTTCATGTCAGTGTTCATCATGGTATTGGCCTGAAGTTTTCTTTCTTTGTTGAGTCTGCTGGATTTTGGTATCAGGATGATGTTGGTCTCATAAAATGATTTGGGGAGGATTCTCTCTTTTTGTATTATTTGGAATAGTTTCAGAAGGAATGCTACCAGCTCCTCTTTGTATATCTGGTAGAATTCAGCTGTAAACCTGTCTGGACCTGGACTTTTTTTGCTTGGTAGGCTATTAATTGCTGCCTCAACTTCAGCCCTTGTTATTGGTCTATTCAGCATTTCAACTTCTTCCTGGTTTAGTCTTGGAAGAGTGAAAGTGTCTAGGAATTTATCAATTTCTTCCAGATTTACTGCTTTGTGTGCATAGAGTCATTTGTAGTAATCTCTGATGGTAGTTTGTGTTTCTGTGGAATCGGTGGTGATGTCCTCTTTATCATTTTTTATTGCATCTGTTTGATTCTTCTCTATTTTCTTTTTTATTAGTCTGGCTAGTGGTCTATCTATTTGTTGATCTTTTCAAAAAACCAGCTCCTGGATTTGTTGATTTTTTGAAGAGTATTTTTGTGTCTCTATTTCCTTCAGTTCTGCTCTGATCTTAGTTATTTCTTGTCTTCTGCTATCTTCTGAGTTTTTTTGACCTTGCTCCTCTAACTTTTTCAATTTTGATAATAGGGTGTCAATTTTAGACCTTTCCTTGCTCTTCATGTGGGCATTTATTGATATGAATTTTCCTCTAGACACTGCTTTAAATGTGTCCCAGAGATTCTAGTACATTGTGTCTTCATTCTCATTGGTTTCAAAGAATATCTTTATTTCTGCCTTCATCTCATTTTTTTATCCAGTTGACATTCAGGAGCCAGTTGTTCAGTTTCCATGAAGTAGTGTGGTTTTGAGTTAGTTTCTTAATCCTGAGTTCTAATTTGATGGCAGTGTGGTCTGACAGACTGTTTGTTATGATTTCTGTTTTTTTGCATTTGCTGAGGAGTGATTTACTTTCAATTATGTGGTCTATTTTACAGTAAGTGTGATGTGGTGCTGAGAAGAAAGTATATTCTGTGGATTTGGGGTTGAGGGTTCTGTAAATGTCTATTAAATTCGCTTGGTCCAGATAAATTTGCTTGGTCACGATCTGCATTCAAGTCCTGAATTTCCTTGTTCATTTTCTGTCTCATTGATCTGTTTAATATTGACAGTGGAGTGTTAAAGTCTCCCACTATTATTGTGCGGGAGTCTAAGTCTCTTTGTAGGATGTTAAGGACTTGCTTATGTATCTGAGTGCTCCTGTATTGGGTGCATATATATTTAAAATAGTTACCTCTTCTTGGTGTATTGATCCTTTTACTATTATGTAATATCCTTCCTTGTCTCTTTTGATTTTTGTTGGTTTAAAATCCGTTTTATCAGAGACTAGGTTTGCTACCCCTGCTTTGGTTTGCTCTCCATTTGCTTGGTAAATCTTCTCCCATCCCTTTATTTTGAGCCTATGTGAGTCTTTGCACATGTGATGGGTCTCCAGAATACAGCACATCAATGGTTCTTGGCTTTTTATCCAATTTGCCAGTCTGTGTCTTTTGACTGGGGCATTTAATCTGTTTACATTTAAAGTTAGTATTTTTATGTGTGAATTTGATCCTGCCATTTTGTTACTGGTTGGTTGTTTTGCCCTTTGGTTGGCATAATTTCTTCATTACATCATTGGTCTTTAACATTTTGTTCTTTTTTGCAGTGGCTGGTACTCATTTTTCCTTTCTGTATTTAGTGCTTCTTTCAGGAGCTCTTGCAGGGCAGGTCTGGTAGTGATGAAATCTCTCAGCAATTGCTTATCCATAGAAGATTTTATTTTTCCTTCACGTATGAAGCTTAGTTTGGCTGGATATGAAACTCTGGGCTGAACATTCTTTTCTTTAATAATGTTGAATATTGGCTCCCAGTCTCTTCGGGCTTGTAGGGTTTCTGCCAATAGATCCACTGTGAGTCTGATGGCCTTCCCTTTGTGGGTGACCTGACTTTTCTCTCTGGTTGTCCTTAGTATTTTTTCCTTCATTTCAACCCTGGTGAATCTGACGATTATGTTCCTTGGGGTTGCTCTTCTAGAGGAGTATCATTGTGGTGTTCTCTGTGTTTCCTGTATTTGAATGTTGGCCTGTCTTGCTAGGTTGTGGAAGTTCTCCTGGATAATATCCTGAAGAGTGTTTTCCAGCTTGGAGTCATTCTCCCCATCATCTTCCAGTACACTGATCAAGCGTAGATTAGGTCTTTTCACATAATCCCATATTTCCTGGGGGCTTTGTTCATTTCTTTTCACTCTTTGCTCTCTTTTCTTGCCTTCTTGTTGTATTTCTTTGAGTTGATCTTCAGTCTCTGATATCCTTTCTTCTGCTTGATCTATTTGGCTATTGAAACTTGTGTATGCTTTGCAAAGTTCTTGGGCTGTGTTTTTCAGCTCCATCAAGTCATTTATGTTCTTCTCTAAGTTGGTTATTCTAGCTACCATCTCATCTAATCTTTTTTAAAGGTTTTTAGTTTATTTGCATTGGGTTAGAACATGTTCCTTTAACTCAGAGAAGTTTGTTATTACCCACCTTCTGAAGCCTGCTTGTGTCAATTCATCAAATTTGTTCTCCATCCAGCTTTGTTCCCTTGCTTGTGAGGAGTTGTGATCTCATGGTGGGGGAGAGATGTTCTAGCTTTTGATGGTTTCATTCTTCTTGTGCTGTTTTTTTCCCATCTTGGAAATGTTTATGTAGCTTTGATCTCATGTAGATGCTTGGGGAGGCAGGCTTCCCTTTGTCTGCCTGCAGAGGTGCTGCTGGGCTGCCATGAATTCAGTGATGCTCCTGTGTCTCTTATTTACTCAGAAAAATTAGACTGGCTTCTGCAATGGCGGCTGATCTTCCCGCTGAGCTTGATCATTCCTGGTAGCTCTCTAACTGATGTTCTGGGTGTGAAATTCTGAAGTGAGAGTTTTTTAGCCTGCTAGGCTTTGTATGGGGGAGACCCATCCTGCCATCTGGACTGTTTCCCTATTTTCAGTTCCCTTTCTTTCTGGGGGGTGGGTAGCTCCGTCTAGCTGGCTTTCTGGCTTTCTTGGTGTCAGCCAGTGTTTCCACCTAGATCTATGCTCACAACCCTGGTGCCACCCAAAGTTGCTGCTCTGCCCTGTTCAGGCAGCTCGCTGAGGCTTTTCAGCCTGGTGAAGATCTCCTGTTCTGTGGGCTGTAGAGGGCTTGGGTGGAGTATTGTATCCAAACAGAAGTCCCAGACTGGGACATCTGCCGGTCCTCCAATTGGTTGCATGCACCTCCTGGGTGGGGCAGTGCTAGACCTTGCCTCAACTTGACCTATTTAGTTTATATCCACTGTCCAACTAGACCCACAAAATCAACCTGGTACCTTGTTTGGAATTGTGGAGACCACTAGGCTTCTGTGTCTTTCTTGCTGGGAGCTGTGTTCCGGAGCTGCCTCTTATTTGGCCATCTTAGTACCCCCCCCCCAAGAAATATATATATTTTTAATTAAATTGCTTTTGAATCTGTGAAGTCTTACTTTTGTATTCTGTTGTATATGCAATTCATCAGTGCATCCCTTTACCAATATTACAATGCCTTGATTACTGTAGCTTTGTAGTAAGTCTTAAAGTTGGTTGCTAAAATTCTTCCAACTTTATTCTTTCCCAAAATTGTTGTGTTAGTACCTTTGTATTTCTACATAAATTTAAAATTATCTTTTTGATACTGACAAAAAAAAAATCCTGCAGGGATTTTGAATTTGATTGGTATTACATTAAGACCATATATTAGTTAAAGTGAATGGATATTTTTTACTACATTGAGAATTTCCATCTATAAATGGTGTATGTCTTTCCAATTATTTATGTTTTCTGTGGGTTTTTAATCAGTATTTTTCAGTATGTAGAAGAAAATGAATTCTGTGCAAGTTTTGCTAGACTTATATCTATTTTATTTATTGGCATTTTGGAAAATTGCTCTTTTAAAATTAAAATTGCTCTTTTAATTTTGATTCAGTCATTTGTTGGTAGTGTAGAGTAGTCTTTATTTGTGTGAAGACCATGTATTCTGTGAGCTTGCTAAATGGGTTTATTAGTTCTAGGAGTTTTTCTATACATTACTTGGGATTTTTCTATGCAAAAAATCACATACTCTGAAAGTACAGACATTTTAATTTATTTATTTCCAATATATGCATCTTTCTTTTCTTGCCTTATTGTACTGAATAGAAGGTCTTTCAGAATAGCATTAGATATGAGTGGCGAGAGTGAACATCCAGCATTTTTTTCCATTATAGGGGAAAACATTAATGTTTTTTATCATGGAATATGATGATACCTATAGTTTATTTTAGATGTCTGCTATCTAATTGAGGAAATTCCTTTTCAATGTTAGTTTTCAAAGAGTTTTTCTCATGAATGTGTGTTGAATTTTTTTCAATTTTTTTGTATCAAATAATACAATAAAGTGACTTTCTCCTTTATGCTGCTACATTGTGAATTATTCAAATAGTAATACAGCTTTGAATTCCCAAGATAAACACTTATTGGCTGTGGTACATGATTTTTAAATATACTGTTGTATTTGTTTTACAAATATATTTTTATTATTTTGGTATCTATATTTTGAGGGTTATTGGTCTGAATTTTTCTTATTCATGCTGTCTTTTTCCAGTTTTGGCATAAAGGTAATGCAGGCCCTATAACATTAGTTGGGAAGTCTTATTTTATATTCTATTACCTGAAAAAGATTTTATAGAATTGGTACTATTGGGCCCATGGAATCTATATTTTTTGTATCTTTTTTAAACTAATAATTCAACTATCTTCAGAATTATTGTATTATTCAAATTACCAACTTAATCTTGGTTGTATTACAATTGTTTTAGTTGTTTTTGAGAAATTGGTCTGCTTCATCTAAACTGCCAATTGTATGCACACAGAAGTATTTGTAGTATTTCCTTATTATTGTTTTAATATTTGTGGGCTTTTTAGTGGTACACCTTCTTCCATTTCTAATATTGGCAATGCATGTCTTCTCTCATTCTCTTCTGTTGTCTTTCTGTCTCTGTTTCTGTGTCTTTCTCACTCTCTCTCTCTGTCATTTTTCTGCCTTGCTAGAGGTATAACTTTTTCACCCGTCTATCCATAAAACCAAGATTTTGATTTCATTGTTTCTCTTTATCATTTTTTCCGTGTATAATTATATTGATCTCTCTTCTTAACTTTATTCCCTTCCTTTTGCTTGCCTTACCATTATTTTGTTCTTTTTCTATTTTTTATAGTAAAAACTTATATGATTGATTTGCATCTTTTCTTTATTATATAAGCATTTAATGTTATCAGTATTCCTCTAAGCATTGTTTTAACTATATCCCACAATATTATGTGGTTTCATTTTCATTTTTATTCATTTTTCTTATTTACCTTGTAACTTCCTCTGTGTCTTGTTTAATTTCTACATGTTTGGAGATTTTATTATCTTTCTGTTATTGTTTCCTGGTTTAATTCTATATGGCCTGCAGTGGTTTGAATTGCGTACCCCCAACATTCATATGTTGAAGGCCTAATCCCCCATTGCTGTAGAATATGGTTATTTTTTGGAGACATAGCTTTTAAAGAAGTAATTAAGTTAAAATGGGGTAATTAGGATGGACCCTAATCTAACATGACTGGAATTCTTATAATGAGAGGAGATTCACACACAGACAACATACGCAATGGTATGACCATCAGACACACAGAGAAGGAGGCCATCCTCAAGCTAAGGAGAGAGAAGTAAGAAGAAATTGCACCTGCCACCACCTTGATCTTGGACGTCAAGCCACCAGAATTGTGAGAAAATATCAATCAGTTGTTTAAGCTACCCAGCCTCTGATTTTTGTCACCCAGTTTGTGATTTTGTTATGGTAGCACTAGCAAATGAATGTATGGTCCAAGAATATACATTGCATTATTTAATTATTTGTTAAGGTTTGCTTTATGACCCAAGATAATGGTCTCTCTAGTTTCACACTAGAAAAGAATGTGTACTCCGCTGCTTGGTTGGAATGTTCTATAATTGTCAGTTAGATCCAGTTGGTTGATGTTGTTCATTCTTCTACATCTTGTGTAATTTTCTTATAATTTGTTTTATCAATTATTGGGGAAAGATTGTTGCAGTCACAAGCTATTATTCTCTATTTGTACATTTTTTTTCTTTTAGTTTTGATGCTTTATTGTGACTTTTTAGGATTATTGTGACTTTTTCTCATTTTTGTAATATTCCACATTATCCTTGCTATTTTTCTTTGTGCTGAAGTCTATTTTGTGTATGTTAGTATTGCCACTCCAGCTTCCTTTTCTTTTCTTTTTTCTTTTTCCTTTTTTTTTTTTTTTTTTTTGAGATGGAGTTTTGCTCTTATTGCCTAGGCTGGCTGGAGTGCAATGGCATGATCTTGGCTCACTGCAACCTCCACTTTCTGGATTCACGTGATTCTCCTACCTCAGCCCCTTGAGTAGCTGGGACTACAGGCATATGCCACCACACCAGTCTAATTTTTGTATTTTTAGTAGAGATGGAGTTTCACCATGTTGGTCAAGCTGGTTTTGAACTCCTGATGTCAGGTGATCCACCTGCTTCGTCCTTTCAAAGTTTTTGGATTATAGGGATAAGCCACCATGCCTGGCCAGCTTTCTTTATATTTATGTTTGTGCGGTGTATCTTTTACACACTTTTGCCTTGAAATTACCTATTACTATATTTGAAATTAGTTTCTTGTTGTCTCATATAGATGGTGCATTTTTACTTGAAGATGCATAGTAAACTCCATCTTCATCATAAGTTTTTTTCTTGTAAATTCAGTCAGAGGCCGTGTTGTGACCATGTTTCATGATTTGAACCACTTTTACATTCTTCATCACATTCTTTAGCTGCAGGCATTACTTATAAGCATCTTGAGGACAGGGAAGATTCATACTTCTACATTTGCTACAGCTTCTGGTACAGATTCAGTTTTCTTTCATTTAAAAATAACAAGTGATTCAATTAGGCTACCTTGATGTTGATCAGCAGCATGTAGAATGGAGCTTAAGAGACCTGAGACCTAGACTGTTAGCGACAGAATGCTTGTTCTTTGGTACTGCAAGGAAAAATTAGCATTCAGACAAAAAGTTTTCTCAGCAAGGCAATTTTACTTTTTGCAGAAAGAGTACTCTTGTTAGCTGTCTTGCTACAAAAGTACAATGAACAAAGAAAAGGGTAGGCATATTTATTTCTTAAGCATTGGATCTTTACTGCTGTATCTGATGTTTGTTGGTTGGATCTAGACATTACAATCTAAACTGAACTTGATTGGCTAACAACTTAAAATTTTCTAAGTAGATAAAGACAGCGAAGAACAAAAGAAAAGAAGAAGTCAAAATAAGGAAGGGAGAGGAAGTTGCTTGTGAAAGGACTTAGAAAACTAATTCCATACATATCTTGGTTAAAGCACAAGGACGTACGATGTACAATGTGCCTGTGAGCACGTCTAGCACAAATATCTAGGTTAAACTATAAGGATATCGAACATACTTATTCTTTTATATCTAACAGTGCTTGGAGAGTATGCATTCGCTTATGACCCAAACAAACATCTCCACCAGAAACTGAGGCTTTTACAACAATGCCATAAAATAAAACCATGATGACATGCTGTTGGGAAACATTTTTATAGAAAACGAAAATATATTTCTCTTGTATTTGAACCCCTTGACATTCCCAACTTCACTGCTCTTACACTTTCTTTGGCATAACCGTGATATGATTGGAGCTCACCTTGTAGGTCCCATTCTTTATGATTTAATCTGACAATCAATGCATGGGGCCGGGGATGGTGACAGAGCTGTGCTTAGCCAGAAAACCTGTAGCTAAGTGTTCAGCTCCCATAGTTATTATGGAACCTTGTACAAATCATACTACTTTTCTATTTCCTCACTTATGAAGTGAATGGTGATTTTTATAGGTAGGGCGGTTAAAGCACTAAAGAAAAATTATGTGCAACACTCAGAAAAGTTCCTGGCACATAGTAGGCCTTTTAAAAATCATTAGCTCTTTTGATTATTAATTCATGATTTTTGTACTCAGCAAGACTTTAGAGGAGGAATGGGGTAGCATTTATGTTTAAAATTAATAAAAGGTTGGCCTGCGCGGTGGCTCACGCCTGTAATCCCAGCAATTTGGGAGGCCGAGGCGGGTGGATCACAAGGTCAAGAGATCGAGACCATCCTGGTCAACACGGTAAAACCCCGACTCTACTAAAACTACAAAAAATTAGCTGGGCATGGTGGTGCGTGCCTGTAATCCCAGCTACTCAGGAGGCTGAGGCAGGAGAATTGCCTGAACCCAGGAGGCGGAGGTTGTAG
>NW_016107316.1:4255937-4262868 GCF_001604975.1 Cebus imitator
AAAAAAAAAAAAAAAAAAAAAAAAAAAAAAAGTGTCCAACAGGGAAAGAATTACTAATAAAATTATGTCATATTTTATACACTAGAATTATGACATAGACAATAAGGTTAGCAAATTTACAATAACATATAAAATTAGGTTGTATAATAATAAGCTTAAAGAGTATAATACAAGGTGGTATGTAGTATATAATCTTACTTTTGTGAAAACACAATATGGAGGAAATAACTAGGAAAATCTAAGGCTCTAGTTGTTGCTTATGAGTTGTTGGACTCTGGATACCTTTTTTCTTCACTTTCCTAATTTTTGGTTCTTTTCAAAATTTATATAATATAAATGCATTAATTTTAAAAAATAAGTTAAAGAAGGTAAGGATAACTACAATAGTATATGGGAAAAGTTTAAAATTGTCTGGGTAGTAGTATGATCAATCATATGCATGTAGTATCTATGGATATGGACAAAGTTTGTTTGTTTGTTTATTTATTTAGAGACAAAGTCTTGCTCTGCGACCAGGCTAGAGTGCAATGGTGTGATGCTGGCTCACTGCAACCTCCACTTCCTGGTTCAAGCACTACTCCTGTCTCTGCCTCCTGAGTAGTTGGAGTTACAGGCATGTCCTACCACGCCCAGCTAATTTTTGCACTTCTAGTAGAGATGGGGTTTCATGATGTTGGCCAGGTTGGTCTTGAACTCCTGACCTCAGGTGATCCACCCACCTTGGCCTCCCAAACAATGTTTTATCTTTGAAAAATTGATTAATATGTGAGCTTCTATGCACTTTGTATTTAGCCAAAGCATTCTAAGGGATTTAACTAAATTCCTATAATAAAAGTAATAAAAAATAGTTTATTCTAACATCAGTTGGCATGGGAATCGCAGTTCATCCAAAGAGAAACAGGATTTTTCTTGTATGACAGGCAATGTGCATGGCAGATGAGTAACAAAAAGTGATAAATTTAGCCTTATGCACTTACTTGTTGTGTCAGCCTAGTAAATTACTCATTTTTGCGTGTACCATTTTATTAATGATAATATGTGAATAATAAATCTTATCTTGTAACATTATTTTGAAGATTAAATTAAAAACCTCCGGTGTAAGGTCTGGTTTTGGTTTTGGTCAATGATAGCCATCATTAGGTTTCTCTATATATAATTATCTAGCTCCCCCCCTCCTCACCTATTTGTGTATATTATTATATACAGTATAGAGTAAGTAACTTCTGCATGCACAGTGACTATTTCTGCCTCATTCTGAAATGTCATGTGTCAACCCAAATTACGTGGAAAATGAAACTCTGAACAAAGAAAGAGGGATTGAGAACTGAATATATGCTGGACAGTGATGTAAACTATCACATAAGTCATCCACTCATCCATTTAATGAACATTTACTGAGTACTGATTATGACCCAGGCACTATGCTAGGAATGCAATGATGAACTGGATGGAGTCTTCATCTATAAGGAGTTTCATAGTCTAGGACGGGAGCTAGACATGTGAGCATACAATTACAATACATCAGACCAGGTGTTAATAATAGTTACATTATTAACATAGGCTGAGTGTGTTCTATTCTAAATACTGTGCATACCTTACCTCATTTAATCACCTTATCAGCTCTCTAAGCTGTAGATGGGTTAATTAACCTACTCAAGGCCACACAGCTGTTTAGTGACACATCAAAACTCAATACCAGTCAATCTCCTCTGGAATCCTTAATCTGAATTGTGTTGAAATTAAACCAGGCGTGAATTTGGTGTAAAATTAACACCAGGCAAGAATTTGGATGGAAAGGCAATTTGGCAAGTATAAAATACCATATAAAAGTCAATTGTTATTCTTATTGTCTTCCAAATATTTATCCAAATGTATTCACAGAATTTCCAAGTTAAAAAATACTTTGGAGAGAGTATGGTCCAGTTATCAAACATCTGCCTTTTGTGAATAAGGACACTGAAGTCCCAAGAGAGAGAGAGACTGCTCAGGTCACAGACTGGTTAATGGTGGCTCCGAGAAGAGAACCCAGTGCTCTTATCTTCAAGCCTGGGTCTGTATCAAGTTATATTTCTAGAAGATGACATGCCACCTGCACTGAGATATAGGGCTGATGCTATGGAAAAGAGATACACACAAGCGCTAATAATGAGGCTCTGGGCTTATAGGACAAATGTGCAGCTATTAGACTTTGTCCATTTTAGAATTAGAATTATATTCTAGATATATGACCAGAGCTCTGTAGGCCTCAACTCTCTGCCGACCACCACACCTGTCTGGGCTAGCACAAAAGAAATGGGGCTAATTGATGGTAGGTATTGGAAACTGGGCCATCACACCCATTCATTCCATACTAAAAATGGTTTCTTGAGGTAATTTTTGCAAGCTCAAAGATTGTTAGAGTGCTGTGGTTTTTGAACTTTTTGATCACAGAATCCTTTTACTCTCTTTAAAACTATTGAGGAGCATAAAGATATTCTGTTTGTATGGGTTACATCTGTTAATTATGTCCTATATGAGCAATTAAAACTGAGACAGTTAAGAATACATATGAATGCACGAAAATATGACAATATAAGCTTATTATATATTAACATACATATCATATTTTAATAAAGTATTTTTAAAATAAAAATGAGCGAGAAGATATATATTGTATTATATTTCTATAAATTTATAAATTAAGGTCAGCTTTAATATAAAATGACTGAAGTTTATATCTGCTTTTGCCTTCAGCCTGTTGTGATATGTTGTTTGGTTGAAGTATATGAAATAATGTAATACAGTATGAAAAAAATCACTTATGGCCAGGTGTGATAGCTCACCCCTGTAATCCCAGCACCTTGGGAAGCTGAGGAGGGCAGGTCATGTGAGGTCAGAAGTTCAGTACCAGCTTGACCAACATGGTGAAACCCCATATTTACTAAAAATACAAAAATTAGCCAGATGTGGTGGTGTACTCCTGTTAATCCCAGCTACTTGGGAGGCTGAGGCAGGAGAATGGCTTGAACCTGGGAGGCAGAGGTTGCAGTGAGCTGTGATTGCACCACCGCACTCCAGCCTGGGTGAGAGAGTGAGGTTCCATCTGAAAAAAAAAAAAATCACTTATGTAGCTTCAAATTCCACATTGCAACAACTATTTAAGAAACTACCACATGACAGTTTTTTGTGTAGTATCAAAGGGGAATATTTATCTCCTAAATTATTAATTATCTAAACTATCTAATTATCTGAAAAGGTTATTAAAAACTTCCACCTTGTCCCACGACATATCTGTATGAGGCTGGATGTTTTTTAATATGTGTTAAGTAAAAGTCAAGCTTATGGTGGTAGATAGAAGCTTTCTAAACTGATTTTTGCTTAAAAATGTGACAAGTGTTATTGGCAACAATTTCTTGATTGTGTTCTTAGAAATGGCAGTCTCACTTAGTTTGTTTTTGGTGTCTTTCAAATATCCAGATCTTTTTACTGAAAAGAATAAACAACTGTCAGAAAAGAATAAACATTCTTTTCTGACAGTTGTTTATTCTTTTCAGTAAAAATGCATTCAAGGAGAAGAGCTGCTAGTTTAGCTTGCAACTCAAACAAATGCACACATACTTTTCCTTGAGATCACCACTGTGGCCAGTGTGAGTGCCTTCCATTTCATCACACAGAATAGTAAGAAGATCTATGGGTTAAAATGGAATTAAGTTAATAATTTTCATTGCTTTGGTAAGGACATTTTTAGGTAAAGCTGGGGTATTGTTTTTTTGTTTTTTGCTTGTTTGTTTTGTTTTACTATGAATGTGTGATATTAGAGAATACAATGGCCTCTACTATTTCAGTTTTGTGCCAATTCCTTGATTTGTGCTGAAGTGTCCAGTTTTACCCACCATTTAGTTTACACCATCACTGTGAATGTCAACACAGGGAAAATGGTAATTAACATACCCATATTATTGTAAAAATGTGTTTTACATCTTTGGCTTCCTACAAAAATCTCAGGACTTACCGGGAGTATCAGGACCACACTTTAAAAATTGATGCTACTGTGTATCATACTTAATATTTTAAAACAGTGATAGTTCTTATAACTGGCAGGCTTCATTACACTGCCCACGGGTGTTCTGATGACTTGTCTTATAATTTCACCAGACCTAGGCATTTTCATTAACTTGAGACAATGTGAGGGCAGAGGAAAGAGAGAGAAAAAGAGAGAATAAGATTGTTTGCAAAAGAAACCAAGCAAAACAAGCTGCTTAAAGCCTTTTTTTTGTTATATCACACAAAACTTAACATACTATGTAGCTTCTCATTTATTTTGTCTTCTGTTCTGGAAACCATAAAGTAAAGGCTAGAAGGGATTGTTGATAACACAGTAGTAGCAAAGGCCTGGGAAAATACTTGAAAGATAGTTTTAAATATCAAAGACAGACAACCCCAAATTCTTATTTGAATGCACACACACACACACACACACACACTCACAAACACAAACACATGCATGTGTGCTCAAATAAGAATTTCCTGTCTTAAATAGTGTTTCCAATTTGAGAAGATCTCAAAGGGTATATTTGATTCAAAAACAGCCTTTCCTGGTGAACATCCTGATGACAAATTCCAAGGAATTTGAGGGGAACACTATCTCAGGACTTGAGGTCAAAAAGTCCTACATTGCCAAAAACCAAACAAACGAAAAACTCATTTAAATTACATTAATTGAGGCTAAGATGACAATGACTAACATCCACCAAAATGCTTTAAGGGAGTATCACTTTAAGGAAGTTTCTAGCTCCATCAGTACTTTGCCTTAAGGGAATTTCCACCAGTTCCCTTCAACTGTTCATTCTGCTGTTTAACAAACATTTGTTCAACACTTCTTACAGTCCAGGCTCTGTGGCACCCACAGGAGATAGAGATATCATTCTCACTGTTGGGGCAGTACCATACCAGTGACTGGGGTGGGGCGTGGGCAGGTGCAGGGTTCACAAAGGGAGAAGAAAGGCTATGACAGATTGTGCACATGTGGGGTGCAGAACAGTCAAGTAGGGCATCCATGAGAAGGTGACGTCAAAAAAGATGTGATGTTCTGCTCCTCCGAATGAGGAGTAGGATTTGCTAGGAGAGGAACACATGCTTTTGACAGAGAGAAACACAAGTAAAAAGGCCTGGAGCCATGAAAGAACAAAGCGTGTTTGGGGAATGGTGAGAAGTTAGAAATGTATTGTCATCTCTTCCCCGCCATCAGTAATGTTAAAACAGGCTGTGGAACTGGCAGGGGTTTCCCAGCCTCTGGACAGTTAGATAAGTCACAGGCGATATCAGAGGTAAAATGTCGCAGCTCTCAATGAAACATGAGATTAGAGCAACCTAGAACTCTCTGTGACAGCTGGCCATATCCCCTCTGAATCTGGTTGACCAGAAGGTCCTCCTTATGTACCAGAGTGAACTGGAGAGAGAGTGTAAGGGTGGCCCCAGGCAGATTATGAAGCCCTGCTGGGGATAACCCCTTAGGGTTGTAAACTATGATTCTGAATCAATTCACAAGAAAGATTTTCATCAGGGTTTCTTAACTTGAAGTTCACAGATTGTTTTCCAAAAAACTCTGTGAATACCCTGACATTTTGCAGAAAACTTCCCATGTGCACATGTGCAGTTTTGGGGGAGAAAGTCTGACTATATTTTTCACCACATTTTAATAAAAATCTTGATAGCCCCAAATAGTTGTGAGGCATTCGTCTAGATGTAGATGATTCAGAAGTAAATAAAACCTTGGTCTGTCAAAATAGTTTCTCTGCTTGGCAAAACACAATAAAAATCTGAAAAACAGGTAGTCTTGAGTTCACATTCTAGACATAAGTTAATTCTGTTCCTTATTAACTGTGTGGCTTCAGCCAATTTCTCAACCTCTCTGTTTCCTTTTCCGTAGTAATATCTACTTAGAAACGTTTGGGAGACACTGGGTGAGGCATAAAATTAAATAATATAAACAAATGACTAGCATATAGGAGGTGATCCTATATCACAGTAATTATTTTTACTATTTTATTACTGATATGGTGGGGTTGCTCAGGGGACAGAGAAACTTTCTGACTGAATTTTTGGTGACAATATTTAGAGAAAAAACAGTGTCTGGCTGAAGGCCCTGTCTCCAAGTGTTCTGGCAATGTTGCTCTTGGCTGTCCCTGGCTGGTGTCTGTCTTTACCTTGAACTGCCCTAAGATTAGAATTTCTTGTAAACAGTGACTTAATTATTTGCCTGCATCCTTTTACAACATTGGGCTGCTTCCCCCTGTGCTCAGGGAGTTGCCTCTCTGGCTGCTGCTTAGAGAGGACTGGAACTGACTTGGCTGACTGCTCTTTTTGAGGGCACTATCTCTAGTCCCTGAAGGTGGGTACAGAGAAGCTCATAGATTTTAGGCCACACCACTCGGGCATGCCCTCTTGTTTTTGGTGGCCTTGTGCAGGGACTCATGGGGACTTGGCATGGGCTTTTCAGGCAAGGCCAAGTGGCCAGAATGAAGCACATCTGAGAATGAAGCAGACAAAGTCACCATGAAAAGCTTTAGCAGGAAACCAGTGAACTGGCTGCAAATGAAAGGGAGTCTCAATCTGACTCGTCACGGGATCACGGTAGATTCTTCACTAAGTAAAGCTTGTGGTGAATTTCTGTGCTTAAGAAAGTGTTTTGCAGCTGGATAATTCCTATTCATCCTCAAAGCAAATATCAACTCCTTCCCAAAGGAGGTGATATTTGAACCTCTAGACAGAGGGAGATGTTGCTTCCTCTGTCTTGCATGAACACCAGGACATAGCCCTATCTCTATCCAGCCCTCCTCTCCTGGGAGCTTATTCAGATGTCTGTCTTCCTTTAGGCAGTGGTTGTATGCCTTATCAGACACCTTAATTTCTTTCCTTTCTCTCTCTCTCTCTCTTTTTTTTTTTTTTTTTT
>NW_016107316.1:4262929-4285438 GCF_001604975.1 Cebus imitator
TGGGAGTGCAGTGGCATGATCATAGCTCGCTGCAACCTCCACCTCCTGACTTCAAGCAATTCTCCTGCCTCAGCTTCCCGAGTAGCTGAGATTATAGGACCCTGCCACCATGCCTGGCTAATTTTTTGTATTTGTAGTAGAGATGGGGCTTTGCTATGTTGGCCAGGCTGGTCCAGAACTCCAGACCTCAGGTGATCCACATGTCTCAGCCTCCCAAAGTTCTGAGATTGAGCAAGAGAGGAAGGAAGGAAGGGAGGGAGGAAGGAAGGAAGGAAAGAAGGAAAGAAGAAAGGAAGGTAGAAAGGATGATAGGGAAGGAGAAAACAAGGCCAGCTTCTGAAGTGAGAGAGACATGAGTTCTGTTTCCATCTCCACAACTCACTCTACGCAAAGCCTTGAACAAACTTGAACTTCTCCAAGGTTGGGCTTCCTCATCTCTAAAAGGGGAGCATGCCAATTGTCTTGCAGGGTTGATTTGGGGATCAAACAATATCAATGGGTGAAAATAAAAAGAAATGGGGTGGAAGTAATTATGAATCAGCTCCTAATTAAGAAATAAACAATGTGTTTTTCTCCTGCCTCTCTAAATTTGGTTGTTTCCCAAGCTTTTGCCCCATGCGTGGACTGCGGAGAGAATGTGTCTCTGGATAGAATCCTCCAGCAATTTGCATTCAGCACCTGCAGGCTGGCTCTCTACTTGCTCTGGACAGAGCCGCCAGGATTTCCTCTCGGGCTGTGCTCCCTCTGCCTTGCCCAGGCCTTACCGTCTCTCTCGTGTGACTGCTGTGGATTCCCACAGGATCTAGAACTCCAGTCTCCCTCCTCTCCTGGCCATCCTCCGATGAGCCACCCCTATAGTCTTTCTAGAACCCACATGTCATGCTCATGCTGAAAAATACCCAGGAGTTTTCCAGTGTCATCAAAATGAAATCCAAGCTCCCAGGCATGGCCCTCTGCCCTCCGGACCTGGTTGGACTCTCCACTTCAATCTGGGCTCCCTGGAATCACCGGGGTGCTTTTGTTTTTCTGCCTCGGCCTGGGGCCTGGACTGCAGCTTTAGTGAGGACACCTTCTTTGCCTTTTTCTTACCCATTTACCAAGAAAACTTCTAGTTTCCTTGGAGTCTCACTTCAAGGCTCTCTTTCTCCTGCAAACTTGATTTCCTCCCAGACAGAATTCACTGCTCTTCGTCTGAGATCCTGTAACACCTTACATATATCATCATCTTGGCTCCAACCTCCTGGTTTCGTAATTACTTCCTGATGTGTCTCCCCCAGTAGCCCATCATCCCCAAGGAGAAGGCTGAGGCTTACTCTTGGTTGAGTTCCCAGTTACATGTTAACGTGTGAAGGAGTGAATGAATGCATTTGAATGCTTCCATCCTTTCCAAAGACATTGGAGGCGTCTCTCCCCTGAGAGAATTCTTGACCAACGTGTGAATCAGAGCCTGACAAAACATTTATTTCACATGCCTGGCATCCTACCTACCGAATGGTGTGGGCTTGCTCTCGCAGCCCCATGTAGAAGCTCTTTTGGCCACACTTCCTTTCTTGCTGTTTTAGCTTCCTTCCCCCTCACTGCTAGACTGTGAGCTTTTTGAGGGCGGGGACACATCCTACTCATTCACATCCTTGCATCCCAGCGTCCAGCCTGATGACAGAGCAGGATATGGCTCTTCTTCACACCAAGCTTACTCTCGTCTTTAAATTGTTGCAGAAGGACAAGAGAGCAGACTAAAAGGGGCCAGAGATGACATGGTACGCTTGTCTCTTCCATCATCAGGCATTGTGAACTTACTCCGTAAATATTCAGGCACCTCCGGCATCTTTTGTCCAGCTGCTCTCTGCCTAGCGCAGGTGACCCAGTCCGACTCCTCTCAATTTGCCTGCCTTTCTGCTCTCTTTCATTTTTCTCTTCCTTTTCTAAAGGCAGGCTCTGCAATAAATTAAACTTTCATGGCTCCATTCCCTCTTTTCCCATTGCGGAACCCTGACATATTTCCTTAAGGAAATACTTTTGAAATTATAATTGAAACACAATAATTCATAATGGAGACGGGAGTAGGAGAGTAATAGATTTAGCTCTCGTTTCTGGTGGCAGACATGTTAATTACATTTTCTATTTCCTCTCATTACCAGGGAGGATGTCTCCAATAGGCCAGCCTGCTGCTCTCCCTCCTTTCCAGCCGACCCCACCCTGCTTCACACCCTCAGAAGGACTGGAGGCAACTGGAATATACAACTGACCCTGTCGCTTTTTTGGTCTGAGCTCCTTGGATGAGTTATAGCCCAGCAACTCAGGTCCAGTTTCCTTGGTGGGAATCAGAGAGCCCCAAATTCTTCTCTCGTACCTTTAGGGTCAGCCACATTGAGGTCCCTGAACTCACAGAGGGACCTCAGTGCTTTTGAGAGGGCCTCTTGCTTTTGACAGTCTCTGTATGCCACTGGGGACATCAGAGTGCATCAGGAGAACCACTATTGCCTGCCTGCTTATCCATCTGCTGACACCTGCTCCCCTATCCGTCCTGTCTCAGTGCCCTTTCTAGTAACATTGCCTCGGCCTGAGAAGGCAAAATGTGCGGCTTCTGACTCCTCTGCATTCCTGTTGTTGCCATCACACTTATGACAGCTTAGTATGATTGTCTTTGACTCTCCATCCCCCCATCCCCTGCCTCAACCCCTCGCAGTGACTCACAGAAAAGTATGGGAAACTGCAAGCACTGGGAGGGCAGGGCATTTGTTCATCAATTTCTGAACTATGTAGTGTAGTGCATGGTTCAGAACAAATTCTCAACAAAATATTTGAAAAATGTTTGTTTAGCCAGACTTCTTGGATGGAGACTCTCTGACTAGTGAGCGGGTAGTGGAGTCCTCAGGGTCCTTTTCTGCTGACATAAATATTCTCTGTGTGGTAAATCCTAGAGCAAGTACCACTTTCTGCAGCTGAGCTGCATGGTCAGGTCGGTGCCTGAGCAAAAAGAAACCATGGAAAAATGTGCGCCCCCTACATGCTTATCAAAATATTCTATCACATTTTGATCCTTATTGAAAAAGCTTTAAAAGATGTAAAAGTTTATGAAAATAACTACACAGAAGCGGTGCATTGTCCAGTCCATTCTGGCGCCATGCTTAACCCTTTTTGTAAGCTCACCCAGGAGGGACTGTGAGGGCCACGAAGCTTTGGAACCATGGACCAAAGGGAAATGATTGTTCACACTGCCTGATGAGACAGGGCTACAAAGGATGACAACAGCCTGTTTTTCAAAAAAAGAAAAACAAAAATTTTAATATTATATTTATCCTGGAGTTTTGAATTAATTTTAATTTTGTTTGTTTTTTTTTGAGACAGAGTCTTGCTCTGTTGCCCAGGCTGGAGTGCAATGGCACTATCTTGGCTCATTGCAACTTCCGCCTCCCAGGTGCAAGCAAGTCTTCTTCTTCAGCCTCCTTGAGATTACAGGTGTGTGCCACCATGCCCAACTACTTCTTTTTATTTTTATTTTCTTAGTAGAGATGGGGCCTTGCCATGTTGGCCAGGCTGGTCTCAAACTCCTGACCTTAAGTGATCCAACATGCTAGGATTACAAGTGTGAGCCACTGTGCCTCACCATAACCTTATCATTATTTTTTTAGCATGCCACATTCAAATATTTATCTCGATTTCTGAGTTTCGGGCATGCTTAAAATTCACCCGCAAGACAAATGTTTTGCTTGCCTCACTCTAATCCCGTTCCTGCCCTTAAAGGACTTCAAAGGGAACTCCTCCCACTTCCCTCCTCCTCCTCTGAGCTCCCTCTCCTCAAAGGGCATCCAGTTCATGAGGAGGTGAACACATCAACACTCAGCTTGATTATATCCCAGGGTAAGAGGAATGAGTCCAACGAAATAGGCATAACTGAAGTGCAGGTGTAAGCTGAGCAGGGCAGAACTAAACACGACTATACATTTGGGAAGACTGGAGGCAGAATGAGGCGTTGGTAAGGGCCCTGAAAAATAAGTAGATTTCCAATAAATAAAGAAGTGTAAAATGCATTCTGAGCAGAGGCCACAGATGAACACAAGTTTAGAGGCATTGTGTTAAGTGAAATAAGCCAGACACAGAAAGAAAAATATTGCATGGTCTCACTGAAACGTGGAATCGAAAACACTCAGATTCACAGGAACAGGACCGAATGGTGATTGCCTGGGGCTGATGGAGTTGATGACAGATGGTCAAAGAGTACCAAGTTTCTGTTGTACAAGATAAGTCAGTTCTGGAGGTCTACTATACGGCAGTGCTTATAGTTAACAATACTGTTTTGTATACTTACTCTATGCTAAGAAGGTAGATCTTTTATTAACTGTTCTTAGATCAGAAAACAAAACAGACAAAATCCAATAATAATAATGATAGAGGGGGTGGAAGGAAACTTTGAGAGGTGATGGATAGGTTCACGGCCTGGATGATGGCGATGGTTTTAATGTTGTACGGTTATATGTTTATCCCCAAACACATCGAGATGGATACATTAAATATGTGTAGCTTTTTATATGGCAATCGTACTTTAATAAGAGATTTTTAAAATAAGAGAAAAAAGCTTAGTGACAGAAAAACATTTCTGTGAGTGCAGGGTCTGGGAAGGCTTTCTTTCATGGGTGTGGAGAGTGTGCAGGACAAGGGCACTTCACTTGGTTGGCAGGTGCCAGGGCTGGCCCAGCCTGGATAGAGAGGCAGGGCCCAGGTTCCTTGGAGAGACTCCACAGACCAGCGCTGGTTCTGTTGGATGTGCATCCTCATCAGGAAATGAGCAGGCTCCCCACTAAGCTCTGCACAGCTGCCTCTCTGCAGGCCCCAAGTGGTGGCACTCCCCACCATGCTGGCACCTCCGTCTCCTGGGAGCCCCTTCTGTGATCAGAAGCTGCCTACCAGACCCCAGGCAGCAAACTCAGGACAAGGAGAGAGTTCTCTTCTCAGGATGCTACTACAGGAATGGAGCTGCCTAAAGAATGGGCCTTTGGATGGCCTTCTGGGGAAGCCAGAATGTGCGGAGATGCCAGTTATAAGAAGACAAGATCCTGGAGAGGATGTGGGGAGATAGGGACACTTTTACACTGTTGGTGGGAGTGTAAACTATTTCTTCAACCATTGTGGAAGACAGTGTGGTGATTCCTCAAGGACCTAGAAATAGAAATTCCATTTGACCCAGCAATTCCACTACTTGGTATTTACCCAAAGGATTATAAATCATTCTATTATAAAGACACATGCACATGTATGTTCATAGCAGCACTGTTTACAATAGCAAAGACCTGGAACCAACCCAAATGCCAATTATGATAGACTGGACCAGGAAAATGTGGCACATATACACCATGGAATACTATGCAGCCATAAAAAATGATGAGTTTGTGTCCTTTGTAGGGACTTAGATGAATCTGGAAACCATCATTCTCAGCAAACTGACACAAGAACAGAAAAAAAAAAACAAAAACACATGTTCTCACTCATCGGCGGGTGTTGAACAATGAGAACACATGGACACAGGAAGGGGAGCATCACACACTGGGGTCTGTTTTGGGGGGCCAAGGGAGGGACAGTGGAGGTGTGGGGAGGTCAAGGAGGGATAACATGGGGAGAAATGCTAGATTTAGGTGATGGGGGATGGAGACAGCAAACCACATTATCATGTGTGTACCTATGCAACAATCCTGCATGATCTGCACATGTACCCCAGAACCTAAAGTACAATTTAAGAAAAAAAAAGAAGAGGAAGACAAGAGCTCCCAGCCCTAAGACGCTTTGTACTGGGCCGCCTTGCGAGGCTGGAACCCACCCTTGCGGACCAGGGAGAACAGGCTCTTTGAGGCCTCTGCTTTCTCCTTTGCCCAGTGTTATGCTGTACCAGGAGATGGGTGTGCTCTCCTAACAAGCTTCTGATGAGTAACAGGACCAAGGCAACACAGGGAAGTCAGGGTGGGGACAGAAGGTGTTTTGACTTTCCTCGCCAATGCCTGGGACCCTTCCTCTCTGGGGGATTTGGCTGACAGGCTCTTCACTCTACTCTTGGCCTCCTTCCCTGTCACCCCAGGTGTGAGTCGGGCTGCCTCCTCCTCTGCACTGCCCGATAGTTCTAGCATTGGCTCAGAGACTCTGCTCCCCTCTCCTTGCAGGGGCGGTACGACCATGCACCGAGGGGGAGAGGGACTAAATGTTTCTGAGCATCCTTCTGTGTGGGGCACAGAGCTACAGTCTATCTCAAAGGCATCTTATTAAATCACATCAATCCCAAACAGCGAAGAGGTTTATTTATGTTTTTGTTTTTGTTTTACAAATAAAGAGGCAGAGACTTGTTGAGGTCCCGTAATTTGGGCAAGCTGATCCAGTGATACCCAGGTTGTCTGGCTGTTGAACCAGCACCTTTTCTTCCATAAAGCAGGACTTTATTCTTGAGGTCGCATGGCCTTTCCTGGAGAGAAACTGGGATGTGTAAGAGGAGGAGAAAATATATCTGAAGAAAATGTCAACCGCTCTGAGAGAAGGTTTTTTCAGTTCGAGCCATTATTTTATTCAGATCACACATGACGAGAGTCTCCCAGCACTGGTCAGGCTGCCACCCTCATCCACCAAACCTGCCCACTCAACAGACTCAGTCTTCAAGGAGAACTTGACAGTAATTCTTCTGTGATGTCTTCCCAGACACTGCCCCAAATTGAGGCAAAGTTCATGGCTTCCTCCTCTCAGCTCCCAAAACGAGTTGCATACACTTTGCACTATAGTTTTTAATGTTAATTTAACTATGTTCTGTCTTCTAAAAATGAGAGAAAGAAGGTGGGAGAAAGAGAGAGAGTGTGTTAATGTTATATGTCAGCATGATTAGGTAACACAGGACCCAGGTACTATTTGGTGAAATATCATTCTGGGTGTGTCTGTGAGGGCGTTTCTGGGGGAGACAAATTCATAGGCTGAGAAAAGCACAATGCCCTTCTTAATGTGAGTCAGTCACACACAATCAGCTGAAGGCCTGGGCAGAACATAAAGGTGGACTAGGAAAGATCACGTCTCTCTGCCTGACTTTCGTTGA
This sequence comes from Cebus imitator, assembly GCF_001604975.1. Lineage (NCBI taxonomy): Eukaryota > Metazoa > Chordata > Mammalia > Primates > Cebidae > Cebus > Cebus imitator. Next base: position 4,269,990 of record NW_016107316.1, read on the forward strand.
GTCAGCACACTGGTCTTCTTCTGCCTTCGGACTCTGACTCAGGCTGGAACTTACACTGTTGGCTCTCCTGTTTCTCAGGCATTTGGACTCAGACTGGAATTATGCTACTGGCTTTCCTGGGTCCGGAGACATCTATCCATTAGTATATAGGATACTATTGCTAATAGGATATATATAATATGTAAATCTATTATTATATAGAATACTATTGCTAATGGATTTATATTATAAATAGAAGATATCTTTATATATGTATTTATGGATATATATATATATATATATAGTGTAATGGACCCATTATACAATATTTATAATATATATACAATAGTAATAGTATTCTATATTCTAATGGATATATCTGTGTGATATATATCCATTACATAATATATACAACAACACAACTCTGCATTTGGGAAGGCTCCATAGGCAGATGGATAGATAGATAGAAAAAGATATACTATACATACACTATATATACACATATATAGTATTCTATATACTAATAGACATATGCATAAAATATATAATGGATATATATTCTCTATATATCCATGTATAATATATAACAGATATATAGTCATCAGTATATAGAATACTATAGATTATACTATATATTACATACTATATACTACATATATATAAAATGGAAATACATATCCATAATATATATATATATATATATATATATATAATGGAAATATATATCCATAATACATATATATTCTACAGTATTCTATGTACTGTTACTAATAGGCTATATATTTTTATATATATCCATTAGTATATAGAATATGATTACTAATGGAATATATAGAGAGAATAGTATTGCTATTAGGATATATACTATATATGTAATAGTAGTTCTATTTCTTGAACAACAGAGAAAGAGAGAGAGAAAGGAAGAGAGGGAGAGGGAGAAAGCGAAAGAGAAAGGGAGAAAGGAAGAGAGAGCAGCAGGAGACACCCCCCTCCACATTGTTTCACTCAGTAAGCACGTGTTCTAAGTGGGACGTGGGAATCCGCAGTTCTCTCTGTGGGTCTGAGTGGCTGATGCCTGGGGAAGGCAAACCCCTTACTGCACCACCAACCCTCCAGGTCCATTGCTTTCTCACAACCTGGATCTTGGAGTCAATGTAACTGCTTCATTGAGGGTTCAACCAAAGAAGGGCTAACCTCGGGTCATTTCAACTCTATGTTACATTTATTTCATCTGCACAATTTAAGAATATTGTCTTTGTGTGTAATGTGGTTCCACTGCGTGTTTTTGCACATAGGTGTGCGTGTGTGTGTATAACAGGAGGTAATGGGTACATATGTGACTCACTGGAATTTTTTGCAATGAAACCAAAAGCAACATTGTTTCCTCAGTTTCCTGAGTTTACTTACAGCCAGATTATATGAGTGATGAATTTTTCCAAAAAGCTCCAAATTATTTTTGTACTTGAAGGGGACTTATACCCTAGACCAGCACTTCCGTACACAACAGCTCTCTAAGAAGCAAGGCATGTCAGTGAGAGGGATGTTGCTTGCTCTTGTCATTAGCCTAACCTTACAGATAATGGTGACTTCATCTCTCCAACCCTGTGGCCATTTAAAAAACCCACTAATAATGGATATGATTGGATAAATAAATAATTTGATTGAATACACTTTTATCTTTTTCAGAGAGAGAGAAAATAAAAAGACAGACTTTCATATTCCATTGAAAGTAGAGGTAATCTGGGGTCAGAATATTAATATATGATCTCTATAGTTACAGGACACATTCCATCAAGCACAACCCAAATTTTTGTGTCACAGGAGCTCCAAGATACAACCAGTGAGATAAAGGTTGGGTAAAAGATAAATGATTTCTGCCCCACAGAGGAGACCTGGCGAGGTCTGATGCTGATGCACAAGCAATGTTCCAAAGTTTCAATGTGTAGAAAGGAAGTCATGATACTCACTCATAGCCACGTAGCTTATAGGATTTTCAAAGACCTTTCTCATGCTTATTCTCCCTTGATCCTCAGTCCTCCAGAGGAACTGAGAAACATGGGACCAAAGCTTTCTGCACCAGTTCCATAAATATTTGTTGAGTGCTAATATGCACCAACCTCTTTACCTAAGACTAAGGATATGGAAACAAATAAAACTGTCACTATCCTTGGCCTCATGAAGCCTACCCTCTAGTGGTGAAGAGAGTCCGAACAAGAAATTACAATTGTGGCACCTGTCACAAAAGGAGAATGAGTTACTGTAGAAGAATATTGATAGGAAATCTAAGAGTGTTGGTCATGGATGGAATAATGGAGAAAATCACATTTAAGCTGAGTTCCACCCAGAAGTCTGACATATGGAGTGAATAAACAGAGCCACTGCCAACTGGGGAAGTAAAGTGTCTTCATCAAGAAGGCAGGTGTCTTACTCAGGGTCCTCTAAAGAGACAGAACTACTAGGATAGATAGATAGATGATAGATAGATAGATAGATAGATAGATAGATAGATAGATAGATAGATGATAGATAGAGTTTGTTAAGTATCAATTCACATGACCACAAGGTCCCACAATAGGCCATCTGCAAGTTGAGGAGCAAGAAAAGCCAGTTTGAGTCCCAAAACTGAAGAACTTGGAGTCTGATGTTTGAGGGTAGGAAGCATCCAGCATGGGAGAAAGATGTTGGCTGGGAGGCTAGGCCAGCCTAGTCTTTTCATGTTTTTCTGCCCACTTATATTCTAGCCACACTGGCAGCTGATTAGATGGTACCCAGATTAAGGGTGGGTCTGCCTTTCCCAGATCACTGACTCAAATGTGAATCTCCTTTGAAAACACCCTCACAGACACACCCAGGATCAATACTTTGCATCCTTTAACCCAATCAAGTTGACACTCAGTATTAACCATCACAGCAGGCATTTGATACTTCAGAACACAGCTTTGGTAAACCATAGATTAGAAACTGTGTTTCCATATTAGTACCTAGTACATCTAAAGCTCTGTGATAGATTCTGTGATTGTAATAGTGAGTCACTAAAATACATCAGAGTATTCAAAGGTAAATGTTTTATCATCATTTTATATAATAACAAAAGCTATCTCAAATTGTCTTGCAAAAGTTAAATAAATGAGCTATATATTCTGGGATATAGTAAATGCCCAATAAGTATGAGCTTCAAAGACAACATCACCATATGCAATGTGTAAATCTTAATTAGATCCTGACCTTAAAAAAAATCTATAAAGAACATCCTTGGGACAGTTATGGAAACTTGAATTTGAGCTGGATATTCAATATTAGTGCATTATTGTTAATTATATTATGTGTGACAATCACATCGAGGTTGTGAAGGAGACTATCCTTGTTCTTAAATCATGCATGAGGAAGTATTTAGGGGTGAAATGGCAATTTATTTTCAATGGTTCAGAAATATAGTTAGATAAGAATGTTACTATTACTTAAATGTAGGTTGTTGGTTTATGGGTACTCTTAATCTATTCTTTCAACTTTTCTGGCTATCTGAAAACTTTCAGAATAAAAACTGAGGAAAAAAATAAAGAAATTATGGTTTAGACTTGAAGTTCAATTGGGACTTCCTATTTCTGAAAATAAAATTTTAGATCTGCATACCCAGGTATGCTGAGGTCTTGAGAGAAAAATTGGTGGTGGAGGGAGAAGGGTGGGAGAGAAAGAAAGAAAGAGAGAGAAAGAGAGAGAGAACCTTGGTTCAAATTCATGATTTTGCAGTAAAGAGGAGGTTGAGAGCCATATACTTTGGAAGTGTCAGAATACCAAGTGAGAGCTGCATTTAACACAGAGACTCTGTCTGCTAGTAAAACATAGCTTACTAAATTGGAGTTCTCACTAATTCAATTAATAAATGTCTCTTTTTGGAGAAATGGGAGCTGATAGAGTATTTTTAAACTAACTCCCCCAATAGGAAGAAGGAGGAATCATTTTTCACTGAGTTCACACTGCTAATGAGTAGGAAGGAAAAAGGCATCACCCTCCAGCCTGTGCCTTTCCCCTACCTCTCATGCAGGAGTGAGTGCGATGCTATTTGCAGATGGCCTGGGAATGTAGGCACTCCTCAGATATGGTAGACCTTGTGAGTTTGGTCAAGGAGTTTGGATATAAACCACTGAAGATTTCTAAACAGCATTTTTAAATCGTCGTTCTGGTTGTGGCAACAAGTATTTGTCAGAAGAGCAAAAGACCAAATTAAGATTCTGCTACAAAAATTTAAGGAAGAGGTGACAGTGGCTTGGTCTGGGATACGGGTGGTGGGACAGGGGAAAGGTAATGTGTCTGAGAGTTCTCACGAGGTGATTGGATGGAAGTGGGATGAGATAGAGAGAGAAATCACAAGATACTCCTGTGGATCCAGTTTGAGCAGCTGAGTGGATTGTGTGGGGACAGTGGCTGGGGAGCTGTTTTGGAAAGTAGGAAAGTTATGGGTTAGTCAGAGACATCTCAGGTTCTAATTAACTCTGAGTCACTCAAATGAAGTTGCCTTAACATTGCTAGATACGTGCGTATGGATGTCAGGAGGAAAGACAGACTGGAGCCAGGGATTTGGGAGATGTTAGCACATACACTGTAAATGCATTCATGGACTGTGGGGTTTTCTGAGAAGCACGACTTTTAGTGCTAAAACCGGAAACATCCTGACAAACCAAGACGAATTGGCCACTCTACTCATAAGCAAATGGCCAGTGAGGAAGGGATACAAAAGAGACCAGGAGAAAGAACATATTCCAGAGGTAGTCTCAAAAATGAGGCAGCAAACAAGGGGAGCTTTACTAACAGTCAACAGAGCCCTGTCCCTAATGGGGTATGATTGTCTATGTGCTCACCCAAATGCCTATGTGCCCACTAAATGCCTGATTATTGTGATTAGTCTTTTATTTATTCACATGAAAGTGTCAATATTTCACTCGAAACAATTAGATTTAGGGTCTTCATTGTCTAGAGAATAGTGTTCAAATTTCTTGTTTGGACACTTAAGTTTCTCAGCCAATGCTACATGGATTAACTTTTTATGCTTGGAGTGTCCGTTTTTCATTCATCATTTCTCTGCAGAATGGGAATTCCTTCCCTGCCTCCAAAGCACCAGCATAATTTGTCTATCTCAATGTCACTTCCTTCACAAGACCTTCTGCAGCCCGTCATGTGCTTATCATCCCCTCAACAAGCACTCACAATGCTACCATTGTTCAGGCTCTATGCAAGGGTCTATAGATAAATATATAACTAAGGGACAAGCTTTGTCTTTGAGAGGAAACTTTGGGTTTAACCTTCCTTCTTGGTGCCTTTAGAGCACTTAGTTTTCTACCATCTGCTCTGCATTTTAGCTGCTTTGGCATTTGTCCAAAGGAAGGACGTGATTTGGACAGAAGGCTGGACTCAAGAGCCAGGGCACCTGTCACTCCACACTCTGCTGCTGCCCCTCCTTTAGTTGCCCAATGCCTTTTCTTCCCTCCCTTCCTTCCTTCCTTCCTTCCTTCCTTCCTTCCTTCCTTCCCTCCCTCCCTCCCTCCCTCCCTCCCTCCCTCCCTCCCTTCCTTCCTTCCTTCCTCCTTCCTTCCTCCCTTCCTTTCTTTCTCTTTCTTCTTTCTTTCTCCTTCCCTCCTTCCTTCCTTCCTTCCTTCCTTCCTCCCTCCCTCCCACCCTTCTTTCCTTCCTTCCTCCTTCTCTCATTTTCTTTCTTTCCTTCTTTTTTTTGAGATGGAGTCTCGCTCTGTCACCCAGGCTGGAGTACAATGGCACGATCTTGGCTCACTGTAACTTCCACCTCCTAGGTTCAAGCGATTCCCCTGTCTCAGCCTCCTGAGTCCCTGGGATTATAGATGCCTGGCTAATTTTCATATTTTCAGTAGGGGCAGGGTTTCACTACACTGGCCAGGCTGGTCTCCAACTCCTGCCCTCAGGTAATCTGCTCACTTTGGCCTCCCCAAGTGCTGGGATTACAGGCGTGAGCCACCGCGCCAGGCCTGCCCGATGTCTTAGAGCCTCCATTATCTCATTTATATCATAACCTCATAAAGTAGCAATATGGATCTGATGAAATAGTTGATATAAAAATGCCCTCTTCATTGTGAAAAAAATGCATATATATATTTCCTCACTTGTGGCTTGAGGTCAGAGAGCATGATTCGGCTTTACACCACACAGCGAACTTGCCTCACCTGTTTCTGGTGTAGAGTCAAAACTCCATTAATGCCAAGTAACATCTGAGGGTATATGAGTGGGAAGGGGAGAGTACCAGGCACTGAAAGAAGAGGCAATCAAACTTAATGACAAGCTTTGCTGCCTTCTTTATGTATATGCAGAAAACGTGGGAAAGTTCCTTGAATTTATAAAATTAGGTGAAAGGAATGAGGTTAGGGTTGACATGCCAGACTTTTCATGCCTACAGGAACTCATTTTTTTGCAGACACCTGGGAGCTGTGCATCTTCTTGTTCCGCTGGGTCTCAGAATGGTGGAAATGCAGCCTCCTACCACTCACAGGGCATTGAGGAGACCCTAACTCCCTTCCAATGCTTAGTGAGGAAACTGAGCTCCTGAGAAAGGACTGAAGAGTCCAAGCTAGAGAGAGTTAGAGGAACAAAGAGTCTACAAGTTTAAGCTTCAGCTCTCAACAGGGCCTTTCATCTCCCTGCTACTTGGGGGCTTTGTCTTATCTGCCACAGTGCAGCCAGAGATATCAATCATCTATCAATTGGCAGCTCTCTTATTTTTTGGTCTGGAGCCAACTTAAATGTGATGAACAAGGTTAGTTTTGAAAAATAATGCCGTGTTCCAATAAAATGGCTCATGTGCAGTCAAGACCAATTGGAGTCCCCCCCCCCCTTTTTTTTTTTGGCCTTAGTAGGGATAAAAGCTATTTCATGTCATAAGTTACATGTTAAATTAGTGACAATGGTTAATTTGAACAATCATTATCTAAAGCTGAATATGATTCAGATATTTATTGATGCAACTTTCTTTTCTGGTAGTGATTTTGTATGACTGGTGTACCCTTGCAAGTAATCAGGCAATTTTGACTTGTTAAAAATTAAAACATAAAAGAAAAAAAAAAAACAGAAAGAAGGACAGTTGACAATTTAAGAAGATGAAAGATAGTTTTAAGTTTAGAGTCAGGCAATAAGAAACACAAAATACATGAAACCCCTACTCCTTTGTTTGCTGGTGGAGGTTTGAGGTCTCTGCTGTTATGCAGGAAAGGGTGGGAGCTCTCCTCCACCCTTCCCCTTCCTGCCCCTCCACTGGCTGAACAGGCAACAGAACATCAGGACGACTCATACCGAAAGCCAGGGGAGCCTGGGGCCTTGCAAACCAGGTCACCTGACAGGGCTTTTGCTTCTAGGAGCCTGGGTTAAACCAACTATACAATAAAGCCAATAAAAAGAAAAGAAGATGCCTTAGTACCACATAAATTTGGCAGAAGTGCACATCTCACTGATTAAAAATACATTTTAAGTAGAACTGTATGACATGTGAATTATGTCTCAATCAAGCAGTTGTGAAATGTGTAACAACTCCCTGCTCACACACACATATATACAATTGCTACATCACACGCAGGGATTCAGCCTCACTGTGTATCAAAAGTAACTTGCATTTGTACAGCTCCTTGCAATGTACACAGAGCCTTCATAAACCAGTAGTTTCACACTTGGGAGCTGAACAGGGAAGTAAGGAAAAGGAAACAGAGAGCTTACCCTTATAAGATAATTGATTTTCCCAAGGCCATACAGTGAGTGAATGTCAGACAGAGCTTGGGTCTTAATCCCAGTATTCTTTACACCACCTCCCTATGAGGGTCTCCATGGAGGTGAGGGCATGGGCTTTGCAACATTTTAATTTCTCAAGGTTACCGGGAACTCTAATAGCACGGAGATATTGCTTAAAAAAATAAAAATAAAAAATAAAAAACAAAAAACAAAAAACTTATGGAGAGAAATTCTAAATAGATGTTTTCTATCAAGTTCTAGAAATATATTCTGCACAATTGAAAAAATTATGGAATCTCTATTATCTGTCAAGTCCATGCAGTCCTCATTTACTCCCTGTGTAAAATTAGTGGATTTCTGAGGAGGCTGCATAAGCTTAATATTTAGTGAATTCAGGTTTCTTAAGGAATCAAAATTTCAGCATGGTGAATTAGAACATGACCAGAAGTCATCCAAAGTCTCTCCCTGAGGGAAAGAATAGCTGAACCTTGAATAACGTGTGGACTCAGGAAGTCAGGGGAAGGCACTGCTGATGAGAAGATGAATATATACAAATCTATGAACTCAAGAATTCAAGAAACGTGTTAGCAGACTGAAGTGGATGTTCAAACATTCTGGAAGGGGGCAAATGGGGCACAAAGTTGACATCAGACAACTTGGAATTGAACAGGGAATGAGAGAATTGGCAACTGGCAGAAAGTTTTCAAGTAAAAGACCCAGGGCCTGAGAGAGAGGAAGCGACTGACCCCTTGAAAGCCACATAGCAGCAAGACAGAACCAGGGCCGGCTGTGGAAATCAGGTTCCTAGATTCGTGGCGTGGCCCTCACTCTGCCACTCTGCATGTCATATCTGAGCATGAGACAACTCAGACATCTTTGCTGATTCAACCTTTCTGCCTTTGCATGTAAATGACACCATGCCTCCCCACATTGCCTCTCTCCCACGTGAAACATCTGTTTTGAGGTTCACCAATAATAGCTTAAAACCACAAGCCTAAGTCAGTGGGACCCAGAGTTGTCAAAAGAATCACCCAAAAATCCAGGAGAAAGGAAAAGAAACAGATGACTTGGGTTTAAAATATTTTAATCGTGCCCTCTCGATGATAGTTTTCAATAAGTGCGCCATAAAAATAGACACCATGGCAGCCATGATTCTCTTCTTATCAAACAATTACCCTCTAAAGTCTCAGCCTCCGCAGTAAGAGCTTATCTTTCAAACTTAAGGGCTCTTCTCTGTTATTAGTGATGTGTTGTTACCATTCCTGTATATTAATTATTTTGCAAAACTTGAAGGGATTTAACATTGAGATCTCTGCCTTCAGCCCTCTGAGTTCCAGGAGACTCTTCCAGCAGTAGGAGGACAGCTCTGCCTGGATATCCCACCTGCACTGTGACCTCATCAAGGGGTGAACTAAACTAATCTCCCCCAAGCCATGAAGTTCCCCATCTCAAGGACAGGAATCCCTGCACATCTAGCTATGTAGTGCAGAAAGAAAGGCAGAAGTCAGGTAAATAAATACATTGTTAAAGGAATAGATGTTGTTGCTGGAGGTTCTAGCAATTAGTAACCAGGAAAGTTACTGCAACTACCTATTTACTATCTCTCATCTTTAAAATTAAAGCATTAATGCCTATTCATTACAATGTTTTGAAGAATAAGTATGAGAAAGTATACCTAGTATACCTTGCACAGTGCCCAGTACATATTAAGTACTCAACAAATGCTAGTTGTGCTTATTCTAGCTATGGTTCATATCTCGCTGAATCACATCATTCGGCCTGGGACACGGGCACAGTACAGTATGCACATAATAACTGCGTGATCCCTAAAAGAATAAATGCATTTGAATCCTGCACACATTCCATGAGCTTAGTAATGATTTAACTCTCCCAAAACACTGATGATAGCTCTTATTTCCATCGTGCATGTAAGAAAACTGAGTCTATGTTGGTATATATATTTTTTCCTTCTGAGATGAGGTCTTGCTGTGTTGCCTTGGCTGGAGTGCTATTCACAAGCAAGATCATAGAGCACGACATCCTTGAATTCCTGGGCTCAAATGATCCTCCCGCCTCAGCCTCCGGTGTAGCTGGGACTATAGATGTGTGCCACCACACCGAGCTGTGTTGGTGTATTTGAAATGTATTTTTCTCAATAATACATTTGATGGCTTTGAACTGTAAAGCTGAATATATGGTTATAATCTAGTAATGATAATGGAGGTTTCACTGTTAAGTTAGAAAAGAGATGCTATTCATCCTATCTTGGAATTCCAGGAAAATTCAGGAAAGTTGTAATATCCCTTAGCAGTATGTACCAGAGTGCATACGTGTACCAGCCTGGTAAGCCAGATATCACTCTAGTGCTTTCCCACACGACTCCCTTTAAGTGCTCCACAAAACTTGGGAGGCGATATTTCTTCCAATTACAGAGAAGGGAAGTGAAGTTCAGAGAGTCAGAGTAATGTTTCCGTCGTACGCAGCTGTGAGTTTTAGAGTCAAATTTAAAACCCAGATCTGGGTGGCTCCGGCGCCCTATTCTTTTCTTCAACACTGCCCTGCCTCCCGCAAGTTTCCTGAAATAGAATTAGAAAACTGTGACTCATAGTCCTTCTGGCCACAGAGTCATCTCAAAAATCTCAGGCTTAAAGATGACTTTGAATGATAACAGGTCAGGCAATCTTCTTCATCTCCTCCCTGATGGTGGAGTCACCTCTGCAGAGTCTACAGAGCATTCAGTACTCCCCTTAAGCATGTCCAGGCAGAGAGAGCTGACTATATCTGGGAATGGCCAATAGATGGGAGAGGCACAGAGGTCCTTTGATTCCACCTCTCACTATGTGATAATTGGTGTTGAGGCCCAAAGAAATGCTAAGAGTTATCCAGGACCGTGCATTGAGGAGTGCATGTCAGCTGATGGAGGGCAGTTTTCTAGAGCAGCTTCACCAGACCCAAGGCCACACTGAAAAGATCTGACAACACTACCAAATCACAGAATATTCATCCCAAAAGATTCATTAAAATAGAAGAAGGTGTCTCCAACTCACCATTGGCAAGATCCACACTTTCCAGATTGTTCTCTCAAACAGGAACATGACTGGTTGGAAATGGTGCTCTTGTCCCTGCCCAATTCCCTGTAAGAAAAGGCAACAAATGCTACCAACATTTACTAAGAGTGGTACAATCAACAACACCTTATTCTGATCTTCACAGTAACCCTGCAAAGAAGGCAAGGCAGAATTAATCTCTATTTGTCAGACAAATTTAACAGAACTGAAATTCACTAAGTAATGCACTAGTCAGTGTTACAGGCAAATTGCTACAAGAAAAGAAATCTTTAATATGTGAAGCCTCTGGGACGTGGGATCTTTATCACTCATATCACAGTGTGATGTGAGTTGACAGCACGGATGTGGGAGGATTCTTTTCCATGCAGTCTCTCAGAGATCAAAGATCTTTCTGGCTAATAGTTTATCACCCAGTTACCATCCAGTGGTCTACTTGGAGTCCTCTACCACCCTTGACTATCCAGCAGATGAAGGGAGAAACAGTAGATGAAGGATCACATGGAAAGTTTCAATGGTTCAGGCTTGGAAGTTTTTGCTCGAAGTACATTAACTAAAATTCAGGCACAGAGTCACACTTGACTACAAGGGAGTTGGGGCAGGTCACCTAACTGTGTGCCCAGGAGGAAGGGCAAGCTAATACTGGTAGTTTTGATGCACATATGATAGTTTCTTTCATAATCATCTTGATTTCACAGCATACAATGTGTGTGATTTCAACACAATTATTCTAATGACTTCGTGTGGGGTCTTTCTTAGAACTACATCCTGAAGATGTATGAATCCTAAGTATTTCCTTTAGGCAGTGAAGTAGGGGCCTGTGATTTTTCTGTTCTGCTATGACCATCATTGGTGATTTCCAAGTCCTGGCAATAATTCTTACATCACGGGGTGGGGGGTGTCTATCTCTGAGCCTAACCTCTTCCTAGTTATTCAGCATCCTCAGATTCCTCTAGTCTTTGCAAGGTTATCTTTGTTCAACGTTTCATCCAGTGCTTGCTTTGTGTCAGGGGACACAGAGACTCAGGAGAACAGAGATTTAGAAATAAATAAAACACAGGGTTTGTACCAGAAATGCCCTGCTTTTCGCAGCTCACACGCTGTCTAGTAGAGAAGCCAGGAGACAAGTGATTAAAAATGAGGCTGACAAGCGTTGTAATAAATGTGAGAACACAGAGTAATGGGAATAAAGGGAGAATAAAAGTAATTGTACCTGGGGATGGCTTCAAAGTAGAAACAATTTTTCAGATAAATTTTGAAGGATAAATAATTATTCCCAATGAGAACACATTTTAGACAGAAGCAAAATTTTGTACGCATCACAAGGACCAGATAATAATGACAATTTCAGCTTGGATGTTGTTTAGGGGTATGTTGATAGGGAAGGGTAAAAGATACATTTGAATTCAGAGTTTGGGCAGAGACTGCAACAAATTTGGAAATCATATAAAGGAATTTAGATTCTTGCCTGGCAGCATTTAGGAGAAGTAACAGAGAAATAATTCAAACACTGGTTTTCCAAACTTGCTTTTTGGTCACAGTACCGATATGATCTTGCTTCCCTCTTTACTAAAAAAATAAGTGAAAGTGCTTTTTTTGGTTAGATAACTAAAACACTGAACCAGCCAAATTGTCTTTCTCTCCTCCAATCCTTCTCCCTGTCTTCTTCTGTTAGCTATTTTCAAAGTACTCAGTGCCAGTTCCTGAGCCTACATATTTGGAGATGTGTAAAATCACCACCTTCAGGGAGTTCACAGTCTAGTAAGAAAGGCAAGTAAGTAGACAAGTGCAGCCCAGCATATGCTGCTAGAATATTACTCACAGCTGCTGAGAGAACACCACTGCCTGACCAGGGTCTGGGAGACTAGAGAACATGAGGAGATGATGCTTGCGTGATTTAACTTTTAAGGAGTCTTGCTTCATTAAATTTCTCAGTAGCAAGGTCTTATTTTGAAGAAGTCCTAATTACACAGCCTTACTAGAGAACAAGTGTGCAGGTTATGTTAATACAAGACCTTTCAATGATCTAAGTTAATGGAGTGGCAAATGAAATGGATTTGTGGCATTCCAGTATGGTAGTGAAGGTATCCCTTTTTGACAGGGGGTCTTTATGGTATCTTTTAAATAGTTGGTAACTACACATTGCACTACTTTCAAGAAAGCCTGACCCTGACTGCTGGCCAAAGAAATACAGAAGAATGGCCTGGTGGGAAGACTCAATGCTTTCTGCAGGAGCAACACCGCTCAGAAGTCACAAAAGTGATGCTTCATCATCTGGCACCCTCCCACATAAACTGTGCCCCTGGGTGCATAGCCACCTGTCAGAAGCAATGGCACTAAGCTTTTACTGTCTCCAGCATGCACCAACCATGTCTTTGTGGTTAGCAGATGCATTGGTTTTGCAATTAAAGGCTAATGAGCCTGAAATGAAGCCATGAGGCTGACCTTAGAAGATTTCTTGTGCTCAACTTCACTGAATCATCAATGAATTTATGAGCCAGGTGAAGGATTTCCAGAGAACAGATGTTGTGCAACCATTCCCCAAAATGTGACTTTTGGGGGAAAGGGAGAAGGGTTAGAATACCTGTTTTCAGATCTGGGAAGAGTCTCTCAAATTTTCAACCCCAATTTTCATCTTGGGCATCTTTTATTCACTCTGTATTCTTTTTTTCACTTTTCAAGTTGTCCTCAGAGAACACAGATTTTATCTAGCTTGACCCTTCTAATTACCACTGAAATAAAAATCCTTGTCATGAGAGTAACGGCATCTTCACCTTGAATTATAAGGTCAGTCTGGATCATTGAAAGGAGAAGTACTGTGCTTAGCAGAGCATCAGTGGGGGCCAGTTGAGTTCCTGTGTTTGTTGGTTCTGTTAGTGTGTTCAGGTTTATAAAACAATGTGAACTCCCTTCTTCATGGGTGTTCATTGGCTTGGCAGAGTGGGATTTCCCTAATCTCATTTCTGACAAAAGTCTTTATTTATCCACAGTTTTAGTCCATTTAATTTTTGGAAATTACTCTTGCTAACTTGCTAATTACACATTATTTTGATATTCTTTTAGTGGATACCTAGATATTACAGCATGCATCTTGAGATATTGCTGTCTAATACAAATTATTACTTTTACCACTTCCATAGTCCTGCTAGAAACTTAGGACACTTTAATGTCCTTTGCCCACTCATGCCTTGAATAATAATGACTGTTAGGCCTTTTCATTCGAATTCCCAGTACACTCCAGTTACTGCATTTTTTATAGTCAATATAAATTCCTCTACCTCTATAGTTACCCTTTCCAGTGTTCTTCATTCCCTCATACGTTTTCATGTTTCTCTCAATAACTATTTTCCTTCTGTAAGGTGATATATTTTTCCAGCTTTTGTTTACCAAAAGACATCTTTATTTTATCTATATGTTTCAGGAATATTTTTATTGGCTATGAAATTCTAGGTGATGATTACTTTTCTTTGTATTTATGCAGCTTATTAAAGGTCATGAGCTTCCTGAATATTTGGATTGATACCTTTTATAAATTTTGAAAATTCTTAGCCATCATCTCTTTGAATATTGCTCTGATCTGTTTCCTCTCATCCTTCTAAGACTACAGTTACACATATGTAAACATGTTTGAGCATGTCCTGCATGTCTTTATCTTTTTAAAAAAAAAATCTGTTTTTTCCTCTTTATTTCTTGTCTTCCCTTTCTTTTCTTTCTTTTCTTTTCTTTTCTTTTCTTTTCTTTCTTTCCTTTCTTTCTTTCTTTCTTTCTCTTTCTTTCTTTCTTTCTTTCTTTTCTCTCTCTCTCTTTCTTTCTTGCTTATTTTAAGTTCTGGGGTACATGTGCAGGATGTGCAGGTTTGTTACATAGGTAAATGTGTGCCATGGTGCTTTGCTGCACCTATCAACCCATTACCTAGGTATTAAGCCCCATAAGCATTAGCTATTTTTCCTGACACTCTCCTGCACCAACCCACCCTTCCCTATCAGGCTCCAGTATGTGTTGTTCCCCTCCATGTGTTCTCATTGTTCAGCTCCCACTTATAACTGAGAACATGCAGTGTTGGCTTTCTGTTTCTGCATCAGTTTCCTGAGGATAATGGCTTCCAGCACCAATGATGTCTTTGCAAAAGACATGATCTTGTTTCTTTCTATGGCTCCATAGTATTCCTGGTATATATGTACCACATTTTCTTTATCCAGTCTATCATTAATGGGTATTTGGGTTGATTCCATGTCTTTGCTATTGTGAATAGTGCTGCAATGACCATACACGTGTACATATCTTTATAATAGAATAATTTGTATTCCTTCGGGTATGTATCCAGTAATGGGTTGTTGGGTCAAACAGTATTTCTGGTTCTAAATCTTTGAGGAATCACCACACTATCTTCCATAATGGTTGAACTAATTTACATTTCCACCAACAGTGTAAAAGCATTCCTATTTCTCTGCAACCTCATATCTGTTGTTTCTTGACTTTTTAATAATCACCATTCTGACTGGCATAAGATGGTATCTCATTGTGGTTTTGATTTACAGTCCTCTAATGATCAGTAATGTTGAGCTTATTTTCTTATTTGTTGGATGCATGTATGTCTTCTTTTGAGAAGTGTCTGTTCATGTCTTTTGCCCACTTTTCAGTTTTTCTTTTCTTTTTTTTTTTTTTTTT